>NC_140179.1:41784757-41789761 GCF_963971535.1 Notolepis coatsorum
GGTGTCTTCCCTCATGGAGACCCACCAGAAGTACCGCTTCAGTAGGGACAGGGTGCGGTCGATCCCAGGATGACAGGCGAACCGGGAGGCGTGGATCCACTGGAGCACCTGGGAGCGGACAAGGTTGGGAACAAAAAGCCGGTTAGGTGGGCCGTTACCTGGATCAGGCTGGATGCGCTGAGCCTCCTGGACGACGGACTGGATCCCCCAGGTGGCGGAGGCCACCAAGCAAGAGGAGGAGAGGATGGTGTCAGGGTGTGAGGGACCCCCTTCAGGGACAAACTGCCGGGAGAGGGCATCCGGCTTAATGTTCTTGGAGCCTGGCCTGTAGGTCAGGGTGAAATTGAACCGGCCGAACGGAGAACGTCATTGACAAGGGCCTGGAAGACAGCAGGAGCGTTGGTCAGCCCAAAGGGCATTACCTTGTACTCGAAGTGACCGAGCGGGGTCTTAAAGGCTGTCTTCCACTCGTCCCCCTCCCGGACATGGACGAGGTGATAGGCATTCCTGAGGTCCAGCTTCGTGAAAATGGTGGCACCTTGCAGGGGCTCAAAAGCAGAGTTAATTAACGGCAGGGGGTACTTGTTCTTGATCGTGATGTTGTTGAGACCCCGGTAGTAAATACAGGGGCAAAGGGAGCCATATTTTTTCAGTAGCAATACGGAAGCGAGACACTACCGCAGCGTCGATGAGATTTTTGTCGGCGGCTGAATCGACCAGCGAGGACAGCAGGAGCGATTGGCCGTTGTAACACAGCGTGGCACTGAATTGCATGTTTGGACCGGAGCTGGGAGCATAATTTGGGCTCAAACATGCACCGAGCATTACTGTCGAGCCGGACCGTTTGGGCGAATCGAGCATGAAGCGAGGGAGTGGCCAAGTTGACCGCAGTACAGGCATGCCCCCGTCTGGAGTCTGTGACGGCGTTCGCTGGGAGGGAGGTGAGAGCGGTCGAGCTCCATAGGCTCAGAGATGCTGTGCTAGGCGCGGACAACGCGCCCAGAGTGAGGAGAGCGAGGTGAGCTGGGCAATGGAGGACGAGCGCCGCTAGCCTTTTCACGGCGGCATTCGTGAAGGCGCGTGTCCAGTTCTCTGGCTAAATTAATTAGCTCGTCCAGGGAAGACGGTTTCTCTTTAGACGCCAATTCATCCTTTAGGACGTCGCTGAGGCCTTGACGAAAGCCCCCCGTAACGGCGTGTCATTCCACTCGGAACCCGCTGCTAGGATACGGAATTCAATTGCATATTCGCTCATGCTGCAGTTTCCCTGGCGGATTGTGAACAAGCCGGCAGTACTATCGGAGCCCCCAGGAGGATGGTCGAAGACTTTGCGCATGTCGCAGATATATGCAGAGTATGAGCGTGAGAGCGCAGAGTTGGGCAATGGTTTCGTCCAGTAACTGTGAGTGTTGGTTTACCAGAACGCCGTGCCCCGTTGAGGACGGTCTGGAACTCCCTCCATTCTCCGGGCTCCTGTGATGCTGGATTCGACATCTGGTCGGAGTGTTCTGTTAGGATAGGGGTTGGCGGAGCCCAATTGCAGAACACAGAAGGAGAGAGAATGGAGCGGTTTAGGTTGGTTTTAATTATGACCTCCCAAGCAGACAGTTTTACAAGTTAGGAATGTGCGACAGGTACACAAATGTTCTTTAGATGAAGAATGGTGCATTCCATGTGCCGCACAGGGCGTCTAGGTGAGCGGGGTACCGGAGCGGTGGTCCTGGGGCACAGAGAGAACAGGATTAGGACAAGGTAATTCAGCAAGGCTTGAGTAGCAAGGCTAGGGTTAGTTGTCTTACCTAGGAAGTAAGGTTAACACTCCGACGAGGGTAGAGCAGGATCCGTGGGCTGAAGTACCATCTCGCTGATGAGGGGATCCCTCTCAGCCGTGTCAATTAGTGTACTGGCAGCGTGGGAATCCGGGGATCGGATGCTGCCCATATAAGGGTGTGAGAGGATGAGGGGTGAGGAAGGCTTCCGCCGTGATGGTGATGGTGAGGAAGGAGGAGGGGTGAGGAAGGCTCTCCCCGTGATTACAACACATAATACCTATTATATACCTTTGAATTGGAAATAGTAGCGTGTCCAGGCGAGCAACGCGAACACTTTTAGCAGAATTCACGTATTGCTCCATAACACAGTTACCAGGAATTTGCCAGGATCACTCTGAAATTATACAATATTCACCACGGTATAACACGCAAACGTATACATGAAAATGTTTTCATTTTTCATTTTTCAATTTCATTTTTTCACATGTTGAACGATGGATAGCTAATGTCAAATGAGCCATAGTATTGTCTCCATAGCTATAATTTAGAATATAGATATAGCCCTGCAAACACTGCAACGCACAGTGAAAATCCCTATACTTTACAGCGGTGGCACACTGAGTACAAAGATGGCTAAAGCGGCTGGCGCCCAAAGTGTTATTAAGATGAATAATAAACATCTGATGATACTCTCATACATGTATTCAGTTACTCTCATACATAGTATGCAGGCTAGCATCACAGCTAGCATCACAGACTAAACGTGATGTGACTGGACAGCCACTCTTGTCTCTGCATTGTCCGTGAGACTGAAGTGCTGGTGGTATTTCTGTAGAGGTGTGTGTTGCCTGAACAGAGAGGTTCAGCAGCCCATGGATAGGCTACTGCAGCCAGACACATAGACACGCTTTAATGTGCAAGTCACACAGGCATAAATTTGCCCTAATTCCTGTGCCACAGATGGTTTGTGTGTGTGTGTGTGTGTGCACGTGCGTGTGTGTGTGCATGTGTGTGTGTGTGCATGTGTGTGTGTGTGTGTGTGTGTGTGTGTGTGTGAGTGTGTGTGTGTGTGTGTGTGTGTGTGTGTGTGTGTGTGTGTGTGTGTGTAGTCTTGTCCCTAGAGACTTCTGTTAGTCTTTGCAGCATCATGCAGGCCCTTATAGCATTAGGTAGCCATGGTAGTGCAATGGTTATATATATATATATATATATGTGTGTGTGTGTGTGTGTGTGTGTGTGTGTGTGTGTGTGTGTGTGTGTGTGTGTGTGTGTGTGTGTGTGTGTGTGTGTGTGTGTGTGTGTGTGTGTGTGTGTGTGTGTGTGAGTGTGCTCACACTTTATGTGATCCCTACTCTCTGGTTTCCCCTGACAACAGTGACTCACGAGTCCTGTCACTGCCTATAGGGACACACACACACACACACACACACACACACACACACACACACACACACACACACACACACACACACACACACACACACACACACACAGGGCCGCCTCAGGGGGTGTGCGAGCAGTGCGGTCGCACAGGGCCTCGCGGGAAGGGGGGCCTCGCAAAATAATTTTTTTTTTTTTCTTTTTTTTTTGCGAGGCCCCCCTTCCCGCGAGGCCCTTTTTCATCACAGACCTAAAATCTAGTTTTGCTTATATGCTTATATATTTCACATTAGACACGTTTGTAGAATGTGTCTGACTTGTTCCTGCCTCTGCGGCTCTGCAGACTGCAGTGTTCCGGTTTCTGCGGCTTTGCTGCTCTACAGATTTTAGGATAGTGTTTCCGGGCTCTTCTCGGACACACGAGGTACAGGGATGATCTAATTCAGCGCTATTCAGAGGAGCGAGGCGAGTGGATGTCTTTTCAAAAGCAGCATGGATCAGAAGAAATTACACCGTGGGCCAAGAAAGTCTCCTTCCAACTTTACCATTGGCGCAGCATTGATACTGCGTTATGGTGAGTCAACCTATGATTATATTCCCGCCGTGGACCTATCTCTCTTTCTCTCTCTCTGGAGCCAAACTGGTCGACTAGCTAATATAGTACTACTAGTAGCTAACGGTGTGTGCCTGGTGAGAGCACCTGGCTGTATGTAGCCGCATAGCTTGCTTCTGCGTTAGCTAATGGTTAGCACAAGCATCAAACGAACGTTCCCAGCTGAAGCTAAACAGCTAACTGGCTAACAGTTAGCTCAATCAGCTGTTAGCTAATTAGCTGTTAGCTTGTGCTAACCATTAGCTAACGCAGAAGCAAGCTATGCGGCTACATACAGCCAGGTGCCTGATTGAGCTAACTGTTAGCCAGTTAGCTGTTTAGCGTCAGCTGGGAACGTTCGTTTGATGCTATCAGTTAGCCTTGAGAATAGCAGGGGGTTCTGGCACTCTGACTACGACATCATCTTTGACAGAAGATGTAGTCGGGCCTGCACCATGACAAGGCTCTGGCCATAGCTTATTTGTCCCGACAGCGAGAGGCCTTTCGTCAACGTGGAGACCTGTGTTGCGGCCTTTCGCCCTGCGTTCCTTTTGTGCAGGTAAGATTAATGAAAATGTCATGACATTACCCCACTCTTCCTTCCTTCCCCTCCCGAATGTTTTGTTAATAACGATGTTTTTTTCCAGGCAAAACATATGCTACTTCACAACATTTGGAGATACGACATGTGCTGTGTGTGAATGTCTTGGTCGTTTGTGTAGCTTGGGTAGCGTTGGGCCGTTGGCCAAAGCTGTGTGTGGCCTGGTGTCACAGTACCTGGCTAGCCTATTTAGCTGATGTCGGCCATTGGCTCCTTGCTGCTTTGGTTTCTCTGGTATAGACCCTCTTCTTGTTGGATTTAAGTGTTGATCTTTGTCCTTTTGGATCTCTCATACATGCTCTAGTCTCTCTCTAACACACACACACATGACAAACACACATGTTCTCTCTCTCTCTCTCTCTCTCTTTCTAACACACACAGTCTGCCTATGGCGGCCTTTCTCGATGGCTAGGCTGTGCTCAAGGATCTTCAGTCACAGTGCTCAGGTATTCTGCCACTGTGTACTCTCTGTTTAGGGCCAAATAGCATTTCAATTTCTTTCCAATGTGTGTCTCTCTCTCTCTCTCTCTCTCTCTCTCTCTCTCTCTCTCTCTCTCTCTCTCTCTCTCTCTCTCTCTTGGATTTAAGTGTTGATCTTTGTCCTTTTGAATCTCTCATACATGCTCTAGTCTCTCTCTAACACACACACACATGACAAA
>NC_140179.1:41792461-41899256 GCF_963971535.1 Notolepis coatsorum
GAGAGAGAGAGAGAGAGAGAGAGAGCGTTCTGATTCTCCGTAGCTGAGCAGGATTGCATTTTGTCAACAACACAGTTTGAACCTGGAGGAAGCGATATAAGGAAACAAATTGCCAATACATGTGAAGTTATCTTTGAACCTGTTGTCAAGCGTCTTCAATATACCCCCCCCCCCCCCTCCTCACTAATGGAACTGGTCTTGCAGAGTCACGTTAGTTAGTTAGGTAGACACTGTAGTTTAGCGTTAGCTGAACGGCTAACTGGCGTTAGCCAGAGGCTACTAGCGTTAGCCATGTTGATCAATTCTATTCATGTCTCCTCCTCAACTTCCACTGTTTGTTGTTGATAACTGTGACGCGGCTCTCGCCTTCTGTAGTAGCGAAGCAATAGTATCTGCTGTGTGCAGTCACAGTGCACTGCTGACAGAAGTGGATCAGAGGAAATTATATGAATGCATCGGTTTTGACTGATGCAAAGACGCTACAACAAGATGCATCGCGAGTTCAGCCGGAATTGTAGCCGATGCAGACTTATTCCACCGGTGCACTCGCATCGTGAACGTTTATGCCGGCGCACTGATGCAAATCGATGAATCGTCACATCACTACTCTGTTGCTGCACCCACCCTCTGGAACTCACTTCCTCCAAACATCCGTAGTGCTACATCCCTGCACTCCTTCAAATCCCAACTCAAAACCCACCTCTTCACCAAATCCGTAAATGACTCTGCTTGATTTCCCTTTTTGTTTGTTTCTTTCCTTTTGATTATTATTTTGTTGTTACGTTGTTCCCTGTTCCCCTTCCATTAGCTGCCCCCTCCTGTTAAGCGCCTTGGGTCTCCTGAAAGGCACTATATAAATGTAAGATATTATTATTATATTATTATTACCCCGCCTGATGAACCTCCCGACTGTAGTGAATGTCCCTTACGGGCATCCATAGCTGTTGCTGTAAGGCGTGGCACAGGCGCACTTGTGTTAGATAATAAAGACGTTACTTGAAATGGCCACGCTGTCCGAGTCCTTATATGAAACACCACCTAAGCTTTACCACATGGTGTCAGAAGTGTTCAACCCATGTCAGACGGGTTAACCCGTTACCTAGGAGACGAAGAGAAGAGACTGGGCAAGCGGCGAGAGAGATATACAGGCTATTACAAGAGATAGCACAACAGCTAACATTAGCTAACTATGTCGGACGGCGAAGGGGCACCAGCGCCAGCAAGGGCGTCGCCACCAGCACCGGCAGCAGGTCGTGCGCAGACGGACAGTTTCCATGTCAGCGCACCGGAGAAGTTTGACTGCACAGACGGCAAGAACTGGCCGAGATGGATCCGGAGGTTTGACAGATACCACGTCGCATCGGGACTGGATAGGAAAGGAGAGGCTTTCCAAGTCAATACGCTGATATACTTCATGTGAGATGAAGCGGAGGACATTCTAAATGCTACTCAGCTGAGTGCACAGGAAAGGCTCGTATATGCAACTGTGGTTACGTGTTTGGAAGAACATTTCGTAGGGTGACATAACGTCATATTCGAGCGTGCGCAGTTTAACGTACGTAAACAAGAGCCAGGGGAAGCCGTGGATAGCTTCATAACGGCAGTGCATAAACTCGCAGAACACTGTAACTTTGGGGTGTTGAGGGAGGAGTTAATCCGGGATCGCATTATTGTCGGGATAAAAGACCTGGCCCTTTCAGAGAAACTGCAGCTGGACGCTGACATGACATGACATTGAACAATGCCATCAGTCAAGTGAAACAGCAGGAAACTGTAAAGCAGCAACAGACTTTGATGCGTGGGGGGGGCTACACACACAGAGGAAAGGAGAGAGGTGGATGCGATCTCTCGTCCATTCAAAAAGAAAGAGGCATATGGTCACAAACAAACAGGGTATACCAGAACAAGACAGACAGAGACAGTCAAAAACACAGAAAGATTTCAGAAATGTGGTCGATTTCCCCCCCATAGCTGGAGAGAATGTCCAGCTAGCAATGCAGAATGTTGGAAGTGCCACAAAACAGGGCATTTTGCTGCAGTGTGCCGTTTCGCACAGCCAGTGTATGAGATGCTAGAGGAGGGAGAGTTACAACAGGACACCCTTTTTCTAGGAGAAGTGAAGGATCATGTCTCTGGCTGGCACACAGACATAGAACTCAATGGAGAAGTGATCTCTTTTAAAATAGACACAGGAGCAGCAGTCACTGCTATCCCCACCAGGCTATATAAATATAGCAGAGATGGCCCCTTGAGGGAAACAGATAAGAAGCTATATGGGCCCAATAACATGGTGCTGCAGGTAGCAGGGCAAGTCATGCCAGCTCAAGAGCAAAAGTGGAACGGTTGCCCAGCCGGTATTTGTGGTAGATTCTTTAGTCAGACCCTTATTAGGTCTGCCAGCAGTTGAAGCCTTGCGACTGGTAGAGCGGGTTGATGAACTGGAGGACCCAGGGTACATTTTCAGGCGTAAATTCCCCACAGTGTTCGCAGGCCTGGGGAGGCTAGAGGGGGATTACTGCATTCGCCTGAAGGAGGATGCAGTACCATACGCACTCACTACTCCACGCAGAGTGCCTATACCACTAGCAGACAAAGTCAAGGAGGAGTTGGAGAGAATGGAAAAGATGGGAGTAATTTCAAGGATAGAAAGCCAACGCCGTGGTGTGCGGGTATGGTACCTGTGATAAAGCCCACCACTGGGAAAATCAGGGTCTGCGTGGATCTGACTTGACTCAATGAGGCGGTATGTAGAGAACGACACATACTACCATCGGTAGAGCAGTCATTGGCTCAATTGAATGGGGCAAAGATCTTCACTAAGCTAGACGCACGCTCAGGGTTCTGGCAGATCCCCCTATCAGAAGAATGCAGAGAGCTCACCACATTTGTTACTCCATGTGGCCGCTTCTGTTTCAATGTCCTGCCGTTCGGGATCAGCTCTGGTCCAGAACATTTTCAGAGGCGCATGTCGCAGCTCTTGGACGGGCTGACGGGCATAATATGCCACGCAGATGACATGCTGGTATGTGGCGTAGATAAGGCCCAGCATGATGAGAGGCTCACTGCGGTCCTGTCCAGGCTTCAGGAAGCCGGTCTGACCCTAAATGAAAAGTGTGTGTTCGCACAGACAGAGTTGGTGTTTGTGGGCCACAAAGTCAGTGCAGGGGGCATAGCACCAGACCCAGAGAAAGTGAGGGCAATCGTAGACATGCCCGCTCCACAAAATGTCGCAGACGTGAGACGGTTCCTGGGCATGGCCACATACATGGGAAAGTTTGTACCTCTTTTCACCGACACTACCAAACCACTACGGGATTTACTGGTGAAAGAGAATGCCTGGGTGTGGGGAGAGGTGCAGCAGACAGCCTTTGAAAAGGTGAAGTCTGATCTGGCCTCAGATAGGGTGCTAGCACAGTACAGGCCAAATGCTAAGACAAGAGTGTCTGCAGATGCATCATCTTTTGGAGTGGGAGCAGTCCTCACCCAAATGCAGGACAACAAGGAGTGGCGCCCAATAGCCTATATCTCACGCAGTCTCTCTGACACAGAGCAGAGATATGCCCAGGTGGAGAAGGAAGCGCTGGCAGTAACATGGGCATGCGAAAGGCTCAGCTCGTATATAATAGGCCTTCAATTTACCATAGAGACCAACCACAAGCCACTGTTGGCTCTGTTAGGTACGAAGGCACTAGATGACTTACCCCCAAGAATCCAGCGCTTTAGGCTTAGACTACTGAGATATACATACCACATAGTATATGTCCCAGGGAAAGCGTTGATAACGCCAGATGCATTATCAAGGGCCCCAATCGTGCGCACACTGCCAGAGGAGGAAAGAGAGCTGGAATGAGAAGCACAGGTGTTTGTTGAGGCAGTACAGCAGGGCCTACCAGCGTCTAAGGCAAAGCTGCAACAGATTGCTGAGGAACAGCAAAAGGACTGTCTGCAGACAGCTTATACAGCAGTGCAAAAAAGGGTGGCCAAGACAGGAGGAACTGCCACAGCAGCTAAAGCCCTACTGGATCTACCAGAGTGAGCTATACTGTGCAGGAGGCCTTTTAATGAAAGGACGGAGGATAGTAGTACCAGAGACTTTGCAAACAGAAATGCTGGCACGTTTACATGAGGGACACAGGGGGATATCTAAGTGCAGTTTATGCCGAGAAGGCGTAACACAACAGTGAACACATAGTTAAGTACGACTGACAGATGCATTGCACTATGTGTTCACTGTTGTGTTACGCCTTCTCGGCATAAGCCCCATAATAAGACCGTCCAGCGGACACCAGAGCTCAGCGATGCCGCTCACGGCAGCATATTCTCCCCGCTGGCGATCGGAGCACGGAGGGTCGTGGACCCGCGCCGCAGCCGCGAAGCCGGCGATGCGATTTTGTATTGGTTTGTCATGACAAACCAATTACATAATCCAACATATGTGTAAAGACACAACATATTCCAGTTAACGGTATATTTTTTTAATGATTCGTTACGGTGTAATCAATACTTCCATTTGTATAAATTGGGTTAAGCTGAGCGTAATATTCCTGCCTGGCTGAGGAGCGCGTCGCGGCTCATGCGCATGCACGCGCTCGGCCAATCAGAGCAATGCGGAAGGACAAGTGGGCTGCCGAAAGTATTCACGCTACAGGGACAATAGTGGACTTTTTCAAACAGGTGGGGATGACAGACTGTTCTAAGGACAGGATGAATATGTCAGTGAATACCGGTGCGGCACAGACTTTTAGGACTCAACCGGGGATGCCGTCTGGTCCTGCTGCCTTCCTGGTATTCACTTTCTTTTTTCTTTTATCTACTTTTTTCCCTCCTTTTTTTCTGTACTTTTCTCCCATCCCAATTTAGTCATTATGCCAATTTCCCCCCCTTCCTGGTCGTTGTGCGCATTTTCCCCCCACTTGCCGGTCTAGGGAGGGTTGAAGCCTATCACATGTGATACATGTGGAGGCAGCAAGCCTCTTCTTTTCACCTGACGGCGAGGACTCTCATTGGGTGAGTGTAACACGTGGGAGGATCACACTACCTCACCCAGATCCCTTCCTTGCTGAGCAGGCGCCCCGACCGACCTGTAGGAGTCGCTGTTTACAACGACCAGGACCCACCCCACCGGCTTTCCACCCGCTGACACTGCCAATTGTGTCAGTATGGACGACCGACCAAGCCGGAGGTACCGCGGCAGCTGGATTCGATCCCACTGTCTCTGTGGTGGTAGGCAGACGCTTAGTCTGCTGCGCTACCCGGCCGCCTAGGTATTCACTTTCTTAAAGGTCCTCCTCACCTCATGCTCTGTTAACCTGAACAATGAGTCTCCATCGGCAGTGGCTCTACTCTCCATTGTAGTGGCCTGTAGGCTGTTGTTGTAATTGACAGCCTTTTTTTGCCAGGGAGACATCAGTGTTCAGCATGGGGGGGGGGCCTTTGTAGTCATAATTCTGAGGCCCTGCCACATACCTCTGGAATCAGCCTGTTCAAACTGAAGCTCCACCTTATCCCTGTACCGCACCTTTGCCTCAGTCACTGTTCTCCTTAAATTGTAGTGTGCCGCCTTGTGCTCATTCATGTTCAGTTCAGTTCAGTTATTTTTTATTTCGGGCTTTGGACACATACAGTAACAACGGTCATTCCATAAATCACCAACGTTTTACCAGCTGCTATTGCAGCATTGTCCAATTGTCTGAAAAGGGCTAGGGAGAAGCACTAGGCTTGTCGGGCCCTACCCCTGTTGAATGTCACGAGCCCGGCGTTGTAGGCTGAGGTGCGTGCATTCAGAGCTTCAAGGACAGATTTATCTACCCAAGGCTTTTGGTTTGGGAAAACTCTAATTGTGGTGGAGGGGATTATTTCTTCAACCAGAGTACCAACAAAGTCTAGCACTGTTTCAGTGTAATCATTCATATTGTCTGTGTTTTCACAAAACACGCTCCAGTCTGTGCAATCAAGCTTGGAGCGCGTTCTCTGAGTCCACAGACCAATGCGTCACTTCTCGCGTTTCCGCAGGAGTGCGCTTGAGACTTTGTTTATACTTTGGCATAAGAAAGATGGTCGTGGTCAGATTTACCGAATGGACTAAGAGCCTGTGACTTATACCCGTCCATAAATTGCGAGTAGCAATGGTCTAATACAGTGGTTCCCAAACTGTGGTGCGCGCACCCCTTGTGGTGCGCGAGCGACCTCTAGGTGGTGCCCCAGATAGCAAAAAATTAGTGAATCAATGTTGAAATAGGGTTAGGCAGAAATATTGAATCTATGTTGAAGCCTGACATCGAAATTATACAAATCGTTGTCTATGACTTACATGTTGAATCAACGTTAGGTGTCAACCATAACTGATACTATATCAATGTTGATTCAACCATCATCTAAATGGTAATCTACATGCACATTTTAGTTGATTTTATATTGAATCAATGTTAGGCATCAATGTTTATTCAACCATAATCTAAATGGTAATCTACTTGTACATTTGTAACTTGTACATCTACTTGTAACTTGTAAAGTTAAGGAATCAATGCTGATTAATGCACATTTTACATTAAAATATTGCTGCTGATATGTATACATCATAACATTACATGTTTTTTTCCTGCTGTTAAACACACTATTGTTGTTCAAAATTCTTATATGACCATATTTCCAAAAATGTGTGAACAAAAATGACATGGCTTTAATATAAAAAAAAAATCTTTCAAGAGGGTCTCATCATACTTCCACACTGACCAGTTAACCTTTTACACAAACATTAAATAACAGACCTTATAACAGACCTTTCATTAACAATACTATATATAGCCACTGCCAGAATAGTGACATACACGTATCGTGTGTGGTGAGCAGTGATGCCACAGATTACTTGTAAAAGTAATCTGATTACTGATTACTCCTTTAAAAAGTAATCTAAGTTACTTTACTGATTACTTGATTATCAGAGTAACTTAGTTACTTTGAAAGTAACTAGGTTACGAAGTCGTCGTCGTTCCCCCAACAGTTTTTTTTTAAACGCTTTATTGAAAGTGCATAAATTGTTTTTAACTTGTTTCTCTGCACATAACGTAAATTGTTAAACTAGTGCTTCAGCTTCTGTACCATCAAGTATGGTAAAGCAACAGTCTATGATGCTCACAGCATTAGAGCAGCCAGCCAGTGGTTTTACAAAACCAGTGTATCACATCTAACAAATGCAGGCTGAACTATTCAATTATATCAACTGTAACTAGGGGTGGACGGTATGGTCTAAAATTTATATCACGGTATAATTTGAAGCATAGACGGTAACGGTATATATCACGGTATCATCGTTTTTGATAAAAAAAAAAATTATTTTATATAATTTTTTTTTTTTTATAAAATATATATATTATATAATTAGACTTGTACTTGTATTATCTGCGAGACATCGCCACCACGCAACAAGCTCCACTGTCTGTGTGTACTCTAGTAGCCTCCAGCTACGGCCAGGATTCTCCGAAGCTGCACCTGGACCTATACTCGAGTAGCCTCGAGCAGAGCTACGGCCAGGATTCTCCGGCGCTGCACCTGGACCCTATTGTATTGGTACTATAACGTTAGCAAGCCCTCAGCTCGAATACGCATCGAATCAGTGTTATAAGACATTGATATCAGGAGCTATCTGTAGCTACTGCTAGCCGGATATATAACGTTAATACAACGCCTCAGTGAATTATTTAGTTCAATGGGACATTTCGTTTTGAACGGTGAACGAACTTGCGTTAACGTGAGCTAACGGCTAACGGAGCTATCATACACGTCTACTCTCTACTAGACTTAATGGAGCGTTTGTTGATGTCAGGAGCTATCGGTAGCTGGCCGACTAGATACCGTTCGGTTAGACAATGCCTCATCATGTATTAAACTAAAAGTGAATAGTTGACTGGGTCATTTTGTAATGGTAGCTAAGCTAACGTTAGCTCAGGGAGACGTCCCGTCCCACTAGACTACTAGTAGACCCGTGTTTACATGCGTGCGGGAGGGGCTGGCACGCCCACTGCGCGAAGCCTCCTAAATAACTTTTTCCAGTTCGCACATATCTATTATCTATGACTAATTCTATCTATTTTTAGGGGCAAATGCGAGTGAAATAGTCGCGCTGTGGTTACATGACGTCATTGCTATTTTAGAGCTGCACTACCGGTTATACGGTATAGTCAAAATCCATACCGTAGAGCAAATTCATACCGTTTATACCGTATACCGTTTATACCGTCCACCCCTAACTGTAACTATTAAATTGTTTTTATAAATGTCTCTCTATAAACATACAATCAGTCTCTCTTTAACATGTAAATTAACTGTAAATCTGGCAAATAAGAGCTTTTGCTCTGCCACCATCAACCCTCCTGTACCTAGTCGAAGCGTCGGCTAGTGTTGTGATTCCAGATGCTTTCAATGCAATTGGATGTGCTGTTTTTAGCGGTAGACAGTATTTTGTTTCCTATTCCTATTGGGGTGGAATTCTGAACAGAAACCGCAAAAGTCATCTTGCGGTTTCACGTTTAATTTTGCCAAGCGTTTTGGGGTGGAATTCTCCGACGACGGAGCCCTGCTGTCACACGATTGGCGCATATGTCACATGACGTGCTGTGAAGACCCGCCCTACTCTGCCTCTGATTCGCAGACTGTGGATGGGGAATGTGATTGGACTAAAGCAGTCACTCACAGACAGAGCGTCCAGTCACGCCGCGGGACACATTCTTGTATTTAACCCTTTCACTGCCACACCACGTCACTCCCAAATAAGAAAAACAGCTCAAAATGTATTTTTGACTGTCGAAAACGAAATAAAATACTGCATTCCGCCTGCATTATGAATTTATGATGAGATAGTAACGAAATAGTAACGCACAGCCACTTGGACAAGTAACTGCAATCAGATTACTGGCTTTTAAAGGTTAACGCGTTAGATTACTATTTTCGGGGAAAAGTAATCAGATTACAATAACGCGCTACTTAGTAACGCGTTACTGGCATCACTGGTGGTGAGCACACGCATTCATGCACAACGAAGACAAGATTGCGTTGTCTCAATCATTTTAACTATAAATTTATGAGCTCAAAGTATGAGCTCACTGACTGAAATGTCCAACAAAAAGCATCAATTGTCAAATAATATTGATCACATTAACTAGACTAGATGTTTTTGAGGAAATTAGAAAGGGAACAACAACTTAACCCTTGTGTCTGAACAGATTCTTATTTGTTTGATAACTTTGCAGTGATTATGTTTGTAGCCAATATAATATGTGGCATAATCTTTTAATTATCTTGTATTTTTTTTTACTCTCTTTCATAAATTGTTTATTCAACTTCAGCCGATCATAACCACCACATATTGTTTTTTTTGTCATATTTAACAACTCTTTTCAGAAAAGTGGGAGTATTTCATTACAAAAAAAATATTAAAAATGGTTATGATCAGGGCTGAAGTTGAATAAAATATTTATGGAAAAGAAAGTGGGAAATTATTTCAACATAATCTTTTTATGGAGTTTTTCAATTTAGTCCCCTAATAAGAGTATAATACTTTAGTTTTCAGACACAAGGGTTAAATAACAATGGCACACACAGTGGGTCTATCAGTGTTTAGAGGGTCTATCACAGTGTTTAGAGGGTCTATCACAGTGTTTAGAGGGTCTATCAGTGTTTAGAGGGTCTGTCACAGTGTTTAGAGGGTCTGTCACAGTGTTTAGGGGGTCTGTCACAGTGTTTAGAGGGTCTATCAGTGTTTAGAGGGTGTGATAGACCCTCTAAACACTGTGATAGACCCTCTAAACACTGATAAACCCTCTAAACACTGTGATAGACCCTCTAAACACTGTGATAGATCTATCACAGTGTTTACAGTGTTTGTCGGGTCTGTCACAGTGTTTAGAGGGTCTATCAGTGTTTAGAGGGTGTGATAGACCCTCTAAACACTGTGATAGACCCTCTAAACACTGATAAACCCTCTAAACACTGTGATAGACCCTCTAAACACTGTGATAGATCTATCACAGTGTTTACAGTGTTTGTCGGGTCTATCACAGTGTTTAGAGGGTCTATCAGTGTTTAGAGGGTCTATCACAGTGTTTGTAGGGTTTGTAATCACTCGTTTAGTATTTCAAATATTTTAATATTTAAATAAATAAAACTTACATCAACTCCGAGCAGCAGTTTCTCCGTAGGCTCCTTGAAGTACACCATAAGGAGTCTTCTCTGAAGCCTCTGGATCATATCTGGCCAGAACTTCCCTGATCTCCGGGTTGTCCAGTTTCTGGCAGAACTGCAGGATGGTCCATCCTCTCTGACCCAGGGCATCTTGGATCTTTTGAAGGGCATCGGTGTCTGTCAGGAGGCCAAAGTGGGAAAAAAGCCCCGTCTGAGCGAAGAGAAAAGGCCATTCCTCTTTGAGCTCCACCATCATTGGTGCAGGCATTTTGTTCAAGTACCGCTGCAGGATGACGTAGGTCCTCTCCATCAGAAGTTCTGCTCTCTGCCCCACCCATCCTTCCTGTGTACAGACATACAAATACATGTAATGAGTACCCAAGTAACAACAATTAAATCATGTGTCAATTCACCAAAAGTAAAGTAGATTGCATGCCTGAGTAGATGTACCGCAGATCCCTTTTCAAAGCCCCCAAGGCTTCCTCTGTCTCCCCGTCCGGTATGTCTGCTGGGCCCCACCTCACACACCTAGGGATAGGAAGGAATCATAGGTTAACTCAATACTATTGGGGGAAATTATATTTTACAAAATCTATACATAATTTAAACATTCAATCCAAATAACCTAAGTTAGTCTAGCATGGCAGTGCCCCTGTAACTCCTAATTGCTCCCAATGGAGTGTGAATGGAGAGGACACTGGCGCTGTTTTGCACCCGTACACATAGGGACCTCTCATCAGCCTTGACTCTCCTGCCACTCCTGTGTGTCGTCTTCCCTCTCTGCGGCGTCTAGCCTTCTTTAAATACAAGGAGACTAACACTAAACAGCAAAAAAAAAGTATGATGCTGTTAAATGATAAGTTCACAATTTGACTGTAGACCCCTCTACCATGAACCTGAAACACAGAACCAATAATTTCACTCATCACTGCAGTGTTGAGCTTACTTCTTTCTGTTCATCACATATGGGACATAAGATCTCTCCCTGTGCAAGCTGTGTAAGGATGATGAACCTTCAACCTATTAAAGAAAATAATTTTTTTTTTAGAATCAGTGAAGCAAATGTGACCACTGTGTTTCTGTCCTGTGTGAATAACGGACACGGGAGTCGAGATGGATGGAGCACTTCTCTTTTACTGAGCTGTGAATGGGACACACAACCAGCAGGTTAACCTGTTCCACCCGAGTGTTGCATAAAATTTGCGTTTTTAATATCAAACGTATTCAAGTATTAACATCACTAACATTTCACAAAAGCATGTAGAATGTATATTATCATCAATACGTTAGTTTAGCAATAGGTTAAAAGTGCCATTAGATAGATTTAACTTTTCGATTCGCTGAAGTATATTCCGAGAGGGCGACCATTTTGGAAATGTTTAACCGTGGGAATTTTTCTGAACTACACTTCCTGGAAGATTATAATGGGATTCAAGGTTCAGAGTTCTGTATGAATTATTTCAATAACTGTTATTATTCGGGATAATAAGCCACAAAAGGTAACGTTTGACAAATTTTTATTTGTTAATTTATCTTCCCTATTGTTAACATGTAGGAACAATTAGATCTGAAATTAGTTTCAAAACGGTTGCACTGTGGGAAAAATGTAAAAGTACAGTAGATTACAGTAGATTATTATCTGTTCTTATGCATGCCTGGTGATACTAAATCCAAATTGAACTCAGGCATTTGAAAGATAATATATGTATATATATATATATATATATATATATATATATATATATATATATATATTAGGGATGCACGATAATTATCGGCCGATAATTATCGGGCCGATATCAGCAATTATGACGTCATCCCGATAAACCCGATAACGTTATTAATAGCTCCGATAATATAATATATTTTTTGGTAAAAAAAAATGCGTGTGGGTGAATTGGAATGAAGTGCGTTTGTTTTGACTGTAGGCTCCTCCCGTTTTGTCAGTACTGTGCTACGACTGACAGCGTGTGGTTTAGGAACAGGGCGTTTTACACAAATCCAGCGCTCCCTTTCTTGGCTGTGACGTAGCCACACAAGTTAACGTTAACAACAAAGATGGCCGCGTCGGTACTCGGAGTTTCAGAGGAAAAAGATTGCTTGCTATTTGTAATAAATGCAATGCAGAAGTTCCACAAGGAGGGAAAAGGGCAACAACTTGCAATACATCCAGCCCGACGGGTCATCTGCGGCATCACCACCGCCACGACGGTGTGTTATTGTGTTAACTTAGAAGCCCACGACGACGCGAGGAGCTAAGCAAAGCTAGCCCCTTTCGTGGCTGTGATGCAACCCTTGGTTGAATACGCAGTCACTTATTGCTCCGTAGTAGCCAGGTTAATTTGCACCACCAAGGACTGCTTAAAAGCTAGCGGCTTGAGCCCTTGGTCGTTTCTGTCAAACTTCTTTAATTTAGCAAACGACTCGTCAATAGGTACAAGCGTGCTCGCGCCGTCGTCGTGGCGGTGGTGATGCCGCAGGTGACCCGTTGTTGTGGTGGTGATGTGAGGTGGTGATGTGTCCACTCAAAGCCTTTTTTTCAAGGCTCCGCTTTGAAAAAAGAAGAACAAAAAGCTTCGAGCGTCTTAGGTTGGATGTATTATAAGTTGTTGACGGATTGTGAATTTTCATTTGGAAAAATAAATATGGTCACTTTATCAGTCAAAACTGTCTTGGCTTTTGTTTCTGTTGTCTGGTTAGGTCACATTTAAGTTGGTGTTAAGTTATTGTCCTGGGAAGTCTTTTTATGTATTATTATTGTATTGTGATATGTTTTGTTTCATGTTAAAAAAAAATGTTGATAAAAAAAAATATATACATAATTTTTTTTTTTATAATACAATAAATATCGGTTATCGGTATCGGTTATCGGCTTGAGGAGCATAAAGTTATCGGTATCGATATCGGTGTCAAAAAAGCAATATCGTGCATCCCTAATATATATAAATATAAATGTGCGAATTGGCTATAATAAGGTCATTTATAAGCATCATATTCTATAATAATATTTCAAATTGCATTGGTCCGGATGGGAGAATTCAGTACTGTATCTACAGAACCTTCGGTTTAATCATCTTCCCTTTATTAATTTCCTTTGATTCTTTTTTACACATGATCTCAAGAGGGGACTGAACGAGATCAGTGGCAGTTTTTAATGTTTGGTCATTATTAGCATGGTGTTATTCACTGTCAAAGATGCAAAGAAAAATCATAATTCATATTCTCCTTTGTTTCATCACAATTTAAGCAAGCCTAGTAATAGACACAATATTTCTGACACTGTGAATACATTCCCTGAGGTCCATAGATGGCCCTAGATACCAATAATATGCAAATAGCCTTTCGATTTTGATTACTATTATTGTGAAATAATAATTAAATGTGAAATATTGCTATGTTATTGTGAGATTACAAAATCTGATGTGATATTACAGAGGATTTTGATTATAGTATTTTATTGTGAAATAATAATTTAATTATGTGAAATCAAAGGATACTGTATGAATGTCACTGTAATATGACACTCATAACAGAATTAGTTATCAATAACCTACCTGTATAAAGGTTAAAAGTTGTTGCAAATATTTTTTTCCCCTCATAAATATACCACTATATACATTAATTTCTTATATTAGTTTTTTAATGACCATTTAACAGTTTAACAGTGCTCTGAAAATGCTCTGAGAACATGCGGTCATCATTCACTGTTTTAAGCACAAACACATAAGGGAAGGAGGGAGAGAGACAGGCCCGGCCTGTATGCCTGCACCCTGCCATGTTGTTGGTTTACCATGACTTTTTAGCAAGCAAGCATAATGGTAGCAGCAATGCTAAGCTAACTGATTGTGCCAGTGTATCCTGTTAAAGAATACAGCATAAGCCACATTTTGAAACGTTACTGACGATAGCCTACATAAAATGTATAACAGTATATATGCAACAGGTGGATATCACTAAACACCAAAATCAAGAAACATTCATTATAGCTAACTGCTAACGCTACTAGCTAAATTAGCTTCAGCTAGCAGGCATGCATAACAGTTAATATAATATTCTCTACCATGTAAAAACGAACACGGCACTACTCTGCTGGCGTTTGCAATCGAAAGCATACATACAACATACAACATACAACATAATCGACATTATTGCCATGCAGTACTCACCAGTCTTAACGATGCAGAGAGACATGAGGTAGCTGCCAGGAAGCTGCCGCACAGGTGCATTCTGGGAGGCGGGGCACAAGTGCAGTGCAGTCTGGGTGATGAGACAATGACGACAAACAGCATACGTTGAACAGCATACGTTGATTCAACATTTATTAGATATTGGCATTTCAATCATTAAAATTCAACCACAAAACAATATTGATTCAATGACATGTTTTCAACATTGGTCAATTGGTTCATCGGTTAATGGTTGATCCACCATCAATCGTCGACCTTAACCAAAAATCAAGCATTTTGACCATAACTCAACATTGAATTAACATCTTTTGCTATCTGGTCTTCTCAGGTCTCCTAATATGCGGGCTTAACAGCGGGCCGATGACAGTAGCGAGCGCAAGCCAGTGCACATAATAACTTCCTGCCAAAACTGACTTGAGTGAGGTCAGTGAGCGCGAAAGATAGAGTCAGGTAAAATATAATAATCACTTCTTTGAGACGTGGTGGTTAGCAGCCTGGTAGGCCATTTTTAGCGGTAGGAAACGGTCATTTGTAGCAACGTGGTTCCAAAACAGTGACATTAACTTTCGGCGCCTCCACCGCAATGTGCGAGAACTCGTTCTCAACGCTACGGAATGTTTTTTCGGATCACAGACGGACAATGCTCCACAGACGAAAGGCCCAATTGGTTCAGCTGGCGTTTGAGAAGGACCTCACGCAAAAATGTACCACGGAATGGAAGGACACTGTTCTGAGGAGATTCAGTGCCACGTCCCGCCGCCTACAACTCTTTTAATCGGCAAGTCATATACACTGTTATTATTAATAATAATTGAATGTAAAGCCCAGCCTCTGGCTTATTATTTCATACTGTTTAACTTAAGCTGCCTTGGGCCTTGGCCCAATTGTTATTATTAATAATAGTTGAATGTAAAGCCCAGCCTCGGGCTTATTATTTCATACTGTTTAATTTAAGCTACCTTGGGCCTTGGCCCAATTGTTATTATTAATAATAGTTGAATGTAAAGCCCAGCCTCTGGCTTATTATTTCATACTGTTTAATTTAAGCTGCCTTTGGCCTTGTCCCAATTGTTATTATTAATAATAGTTGAATGTAAAGCCCAGCCTCGGGCTTATTATTTCATACTGTTTACTTTAAGCTGCCTTGGGCCTTGGCCCAATTGTTATTATTAATAAGAGTTGAATGTAAAGCCCAGCCTCGGGCTTATGCATATTTCATACTGTTTCATTTAAGCTGCCTTGCCCCTTGGCCCTTGTCAGTATTAATAATACGAAAACGAAATACGTGATCTTTCACTTATTAATGAATGTAAAGCCCAGCCTCTGGCTTATTTCATATTTGTGTGTGCGCAAGATGCCAGTGTGTTTGTGACGTGACGTGCGAGAGAGAAAGAGAGAGAGAGAGAGACTTATAAGAGACTTATCTCTTATGCCTGCAGCAGTCCCGGCACCATGGGCGGGCATTAGGGGGCCTGGCCCGCCCACTGAGTCAGCTGTGCCCACCCTGACATTTTTTTTTTTTTTTTTTTTTTAATCAAAGTCAACTATCCAAATCCTTAGTCGGGGACAGCCCTAGTGGGCACTGATGTCAACAACAACACTACTGAAGCTAGCACGGCACTCTGTGAGAATTCATTTTCTACCCTCAAGAACGTCTTTACAGAACATCGCCTTAGTATGCTTCATCGACGCAACTAAGGCCAATTTAATTCAGTTAGCATTTGAGAAGGACTTAACAAAAAAGTTCAGGAATGAGTGGAGGGGCAGTGTTTTTTTTTTTTTTTTTTTGGCGTTTTATCGCTTTATTTCTACTGGGCAGTCCAGTAGGGATAGACAGATGAGGAATGAGAGACAGAGTGGGGGGAAGACATTCGGCAAATAACGATGGGTTCGGGAGTCGAACCCGGGTCGGCCGTGTCGCGGCTGAGCGCGCTATGTGGTTCGCCCGAGGGCAGTGTTTTAAGAAGATTTCACTCTGTCCCCAAACGCCGCTTGCCGCTCTACTTATGATGGTGAGTAGCCTGTGGAGGAATTTTGTTTGCTTTTTTATGCACCTTATTTTTGTCAGTTCAGTTCAGTTTGTCAGTGAATTCAGAAGTGTTGAATAAATGGAGACTTTTCAAAGATATAGAATAGAATAGAATAGAATAGAAATGTATTATCCTGAGGGAAATTTGTCACTGCAAATCACTCAACATTAAACATTTAGACAGACAGAAATCACAAATAAGAATAACAAAACAAATGGCCTAAGAATAGAATAAAATGAAATAGAATAAAAATTGAATAAAAGATACAGTAAATAAATACAGTAAAAGTATACTGAAGTCTACAGTAGGTGTAATAATGCACAGTGCTGTTTAAAAAGTAAGAGTCCAGGAAGATGGTAATTGTCACTCTGTGCTCAGTGATGCAGTGAGGCACAGTGATGCATTGTATAGTCTGATGGCTGTCGGAATGAAGGGCTTCCTGTGCCGTTCAGTGCTGCATTTAGGTAGTGTGAGCCTATAACATGCTCCTCCTGTCAGCCAAGTCTGTGTATAGTGGGTTGGAGGGGTTTTCCCTGATGGCCTGGAGCTTAGCAAGGTTCCTCCTCTCCGCCACCCTCGCTAGAGTCCAGCTCCACCCCAACCACGCTACTGGCCTTCTTGACCATCTTATCCAGCCTGTTTGTGTCCCCTGCTCTCAGTCCGCTGCCCCAGCAGGTCTGTTATATATATATCCGTTCAGTCTGTTTTTGTATAAGTGAAAGTTCTTAAGATAGAGAGAAATTAGATTTTTCAATTGCCTCTGCTGTTTAGTTCAGCACCGTGGGCAGCGCCAAGCAAGCCACAGCGCCGCTGTCCCAGCTGAAACGTATAAAAGGGAACCTGTGTTGAAAAACCATTGTGCCCCCCCGAGAACATTTTATGCCCCCCCACTAATTTGTTTCTGCAGCCTGGTCTGGCCTGCAGTGCACTCATGTTTTGAAATGCGTGTTGGTTTGCGGGAAATGCGTTTTCTGAAGCCTATTTTATGCCCCCCCCCCGAAATTACAATATGCCCTCCGTTAAATTCGTTCTGACGCCGACACTGGGGGTGCGCGAGCTAGGTCGGGAGGTGACAGGGGGTGCGCGGCCAAAAAAGTTTGGGAACCGCTGGTCTAATATATTCTCGATTGATTGATTGAAAATGTTATTAACAGATTGCAGAATGGGTACAATACAGTACGGCTCAATACACACAATTGTTAAGGGGATGCAGACCAGAGAAAGACTTTTGTCTTGTTTACATCAGGGTCCCCTACACATGCTGAAGTTCGGTAAAATAAGATGACCGACGTGTATTCTCTTGGGATGAAGAATGGACGACACTTGATGGATATGAACTCCATGTTGGCCGAGCAATGGTCCGATAATTTCATCATGTTCCCACAGTTACACCAGTTGTTGTTAACCATGAAACACATGCCTCCTCCCTTTGATTTTCCCAACTCTTCTGTTCTGTCCTTGCGGTGAACAGAGAAGGAGTTGGTGGGCTGGATAGCGTAGTCTCGTATCGCTGGCATCAACCAAGTCTCAATGAAACAATGGACATTGCAGTCCCTCTGGAACTTGATCCTGGCCCTGATGTCGTCCAGTTTGTTCTCGATGGACTGGACGTTGGCCAGCAGGACCGGTGGTCGTTGAGCCCGGGAAAGGAGTCTGTTGCGAATGCCGGCTCATTTTCCCTGTTGTCTCTTCTTACGCCTGGGGGATGATGTCGTTGTTGTCCCCCACAGCATTCTGCCGGAGAATTTCTGCAGGCCAGTGTGCGTCAACAAGCCAGACGGTGGGTGAACTGTAGTCCAATGTTAAAAAGTGTCTGGCGGTCATATATTTTAACTGCACTAGCAGTTGGTGCATAAAAAACGAGTAAAACTATACAAATGAACCAAAATAAGCACAATTTCCCTTTTGTTTATTCGCACTCGTATACATGTTCATTCATCTACTCAAGATAAATAAAGAAAGCACGGCCGACCAGGGGTTCGATTCCCGGACGCGGCGTTCTTTGCCGAATGTCTTCCCCCGCTCTGTCTCCCATTCTTCCTCTCTCTCTCTCTCTCTCTCTCTCTCTCTCTACTGGACTGCCTGATAGTAAAAACCAATACAAATCTACCAAAAACATAAAAAAAAAGATAAATAAAGAAGTATCCTTTGTTTGAGAATCAACACCTGCCTCTCATCTATCCGTTCTGCAATGCACCTGGGTCCAACACACCAACCAAACCGTAACACTAGGCCATGGCTAGCCCCAGCCAGGCTGAACATTGCTAATGAATACAAGGCATGTATTACTAAACTCCAACCTACACATCAGACCAAAACTAAAAATGTAAACAAAGTGCAATCCCAAGCGGGCATCTTTTGCCTAGAGGTCACTGTTTGACGGCATTACATATTCTACCTTTACATCAAATGTGCAGCATAGACAGCTATACATGTGTGTTTGCACAGATCAGCATCCTCGTAACTTTGTTAAATTGGTTTAGATACCCATACATCTTGAGGCATGTTGATGGGATTTAATGCAAAACACCTTGAGCAGTTAAAACGGCCTCCTATTGACAAAAGATACTGACTCATCAACAAAATAAGCTGTTATTTTTAAATGAAAAATTTACTTGTGAGTCAAGTTGCGTGTGACCCAGAGCATGAAATACCAGACAGCAGCTTCAAGTCAGGATGCAGCAGACATGTCTGTTCCAACTTCCAACACCCTGACATTTTGGGGAAAGCATGTGAAATATTGGCTGACATTTAGGCCTGGGCCCTGTTTCTTGTACCTGGATAACTGAGTTAGCCGGATAACTTTAACTGGATAACTGGGTTAGCCGGACTTTCCGGTTTCATGTACGTGGATTTTCGAAATCACCATGACAACATATCCAAAAGTTTGAGCCTGGTCGAAAGCAGAGTTCAAGTTCAAGTTAGCCGGATCACGCAGAGCCACGCCCCCGCAAAGAAAGTGACAGCCCGTTTCCTGAAACTATTCCCACAGTCTACGATCTGCATTATACCATTCTGAATTACGTTTTTGTGCTCCATTCTTCCAGAGGGGGCTTTTGAAATGTAAAATAGACCCAAAATGCTGATACTAAATTCACTTTGTCCTAAATAATGCACGTTATATATACCGTGGCGACGGTGGCGCTCGCTCGTGCGATGTACACATTATGTGGTTATTTTAATTGTAACTGGGATTAAGATGTCTGATGAGATGCGCTGTTTGACGGATTTGAGAAATTGAATGAGCCGTTGACGTCACATTAATGAATGAGGATAAAGAGATAAACTTCATTCAAAACAAAGGATATTCTAAACACGGGTCTCTCGTTCATTAATGTATAAACAATGAATTTATCCCATCTGGCCCAGTGGCCCAGCGGTAGTGCTCAAGCCTGCCAACCCAGCGACCGGGGTTCAAATCCTGGTGTTTCCAATATGATTTTTTTGAATATAATATTAATGATTATACGCCAAAGTAGCCTGGTTTTAAGTTAAAATATTATAAATCTACATGCATTGAGGATGTCATTCTTTATATAGCTCTCAACGTGCACCAAATTGAATTATTCCTATATTGCAAGAAGAAGGAGACGACTAGGGTCTCGAACCCCGGTCGTCCGTGTGAAAGTCAAAAGAACAACCCGTTAGACCACATTGGAGATAAGTTAAAGATTGACTATACATCAATCAATGGGTAAGAGAGCCGTATCGTAATTCTGTATAACAGTTAACTAATTATTTTCGCTAGCAAGATCTCATTTGATTATTCAATCCAGCAGGCAAGTTTAAAGAAATATAATCTGATTGATTGAGGTAATGAGGGACTTAGAATTAGCCTATAGATAACGCATTTAACTTGTCGGCGAGGCGATTGAGCCGTATTGCAATCTGTCAATAAAGTCTTAAATCAATTAATCAATCAATGCCGTTGAGAATCAGGATCTCTGCCATCGATACGTGCTGGCTTTTCACCTAAAACGGCCGCGCGCATTTAGCCTGAGTCGCAAGTCTGGCTTGAGTTAACGAGACTGAATCCACCTTCGTGAAACAGGAAAATCCCGGCTTCAAACATCGGGTTAACTGAAGCTGGATAATGACATCTTGATCGACTTAGTTGAACCACGTACAAGAAACAGGGCCCTGGAGAGCTTGGTGTGCATCTATCTGTCTCTCTCTCCCTTTCTCTCTCTCTTTCTCTCTCTTTCTCTCTTATCTCTCCCCTTTTCTCTCTCCATTTCGAACCTTTCCTCTCTTCCCTACATGTCTCGCTCCTTGTTTTCTCTCTCTCTATCACCCCCTCTCTCTCTCTTTGTATCTTGTATCTCTCTCTCTCTCTCTCTCTCTCTCTCTCTCTCTCTCTCTCTCTCTCTCTCTCTCTCTCTCTCTCTCTCTCTCTCTCTCTCTCTCTCTCTCTCTCTCTCTCTCTCTCTCTCTCTCTCTCTCTCTCTCTCTCTCTCTCTCTCTCTCTCTCTCTCTCTCTCTCTCTCTCTCTCTCTCTCTCTGTGAAGCCTGGTAGGAAGATGGGTGTGAAAGAGGAAAAAGAGAGAGGAAGAGGAGGAGAGAAGATGTCAAAGTAGTGAGCAATTGGATCATAAACATAAACATATTCTCACAGCATGTATCTTCTCTTGCTCCTCTATACAATGTTGCTGTTTTCATTATGTTGCTTTTTTCATAATGTTGTTGTTTTCATACGGTTGCTGTTTTCATAATCTTGTTTTCACAATGTTGTTGTTTTCATAATGTTATTGTTTTCATAATGTTGCTATTTTCATAATCTTGTTTTCACAATGTTGCTGTTTTCATAATGTTATTGTTTTCATAATTTCACAATGTTGCTGCTTCACTCACAATAGGAACGTATTGAATCCTGCAGTCCTACAAAAACAACACTATTTTCATGTAGCTACTTCATGTAGCTACTGTAACTAACTCTTGAATTGAAACACAAATATTTATTATTGGGTTAAAAAGTTGGGTAAACTGTATTACACTCACTGCTCGATTCTCAGCCTTGTCGTCATTCATTTCAAATTTCATTAAAACTCACATTTCACCTCAAGATGCAGTAAATTATAATGTTAACATAAAACATAATTCCTTTCTCTTGAATGTTTATTTTTGATCGATGCCCATGTGTTGGCTCCCACAGCACAAGTTTGCTGGTTGGCAGCTCATGGTGTCTCTGGCAGGTCACTTAATGCCACCCCCCCCCCCCCCCCCCCCATACAAGTTTGCATTAGCGACATGCTCATCCCTGTTGATGTTAAGCACCACACGCATCATTCTGGTGTAGCACCCATCCAGGGACTTCTGCAGGGTGGGCTTCAGGGTCCAGCATTCACTGCCATACAGAAGAACATATTAAGCCCAAAATGTATACCCATGAGCCTCTATAGTGATATAGTGATATCCTGGCTCCACTTTCATTTGGATGAGAGCTTCTTAATCCACTACAGAGTTCTATAATTAGGGCCATTCCTGGGCACCGCGGTCGAGGCTGTGGGTCCTTCAACCAGAGGTAATTTCTATAAGAGGGAGACTGTGTCCCTCTTCTCCCTTGTAAAATAGACTTGCTTCTGTTGATCTTTACAAAAGGTGGGATCTAATCTCAGATTGGTTCCATTGATAATTTAAAGGTGTTATGGATAACAACATTTATGTAGTAATCATTTAAAAAAGAGAATACATCCACATATGTTTTTAGGAAGTATTGCTTTCCCCCCTCAGAAATGATTGATTAATGAATTGATCATTTAGAAAATGTTTGTGTGTCCAAAATGAATGTTGTTCTTTACATGTTGCAGGCATGTATCCCCTCCCTACTTCCCATTTCCGCATGTGGAATGCACCTGGTTGGATAAATGACATACTGGTGCTCTAGTGCAACATTTTGAGGCTGAATGTTATCTATAGCACATTTAAGTATATGTTGTGTGACATATTGTAATTAATTACATTTTAAATAGCATTTGTTACAAAGTTAAAAGAAAATTGTAGGCCGGTCTGTAAATTGCAGTCAATGCATCAATTAGCAGTGAGGAGGAGAACAAGCTTGTTGAGATCAGAGGCTCTGTGTAGGATTGTTAGTAACTGTCTAATTGTACATATGGCTGTTTACACTAGTAACTGTTTACCTGCATATATAATTGTCTCCACCAGTGACTGTCTAGTTGCATATATATCTGTTCCCACTGGAGGGCGCTCTAGTTGGAGCCACCCAGGTACTCTACCTTATGGTGACTATAAAAGCAAAGGTATCCACCCATTTGGTTTTCTCCCCCAATGTCTCTCAGTGAGAGAAGACTTGTGTTACTGCTGCTTACCATGTGAATAAAAGAAGTCACGCCAGTTCAGGCTCAAGATAGAAACCATGCCTCTTGACCACATTATTGTCGCCCTATAGTTGAATTCTGTTAACAGGTTATGGGCCCAGATAACGCCGGGGCGAAATAGTGGAGGTACTGTAGCAAGCTTAGCTGAAGTTATAGGCTAGGATAGCACCGGGAGCACCGCGTGGCTAGTCGCTAGGCCAACAAGAACAAAAGCTAAGCATACCATTAACAAAGGGGATGGTAAACAAGAGAAGAGACAAATGGCTGACATTCAATGGAAAAGCAGAGAACTACGAGCTCTGGGAAGAGCGCATGCTGTGCTGCATGCACGGGGCGGGGCTGAAGGAGACGATCCTGGGGGCCCCCACCGGAGAACTGACAGCGGAAGAGCAAGCCCTGGACGACCAGCGGAATGCTAGCGCGTACTGTGAGTTAGCGCCGATGCTTGACGACACCAGCCTGGGGCTGATATTCCGCGACACTAAAGACAGAGGCCGAAAAAGCCTGGCGGTACTGAGAGAGCATTTCATCGGGCGAGGAAGACCCAGAGTTGTGGCCCTCTACACAGCACTAACGGGCCTGAGGAAGGGGACCACCGAAACTGTGACAGAATACGTCAACAGAGCGGAGAAAATCACGACGCCATTGAGGAGTGCCGGAGAAGCACAGAGCGATGGGCTAATTAATGGCGATGATAATGAGAGGACTACCGGAGCTGTACAAACCGGTCACACTCCTGATAACACACGGTTCAACGGACATTACGTTGGGACAGTTCAAGGCTAAGTTAAGGAACTTCGAGGCCTCAGAAGACACCCACCCAGCCGCCACGGAGGAGGGGGAGAGGGTGCTAGGACATCGAGCGACGCCAAGAGAGAGAACCAGGACCACGACGGAACTGGCGTGTTGGCGATGCGGAGATAAAGGCCATCGGAGAAGCGAATGCACAAAGACTGTCTGGTGTAGCTTCTGCAAATCCACGGGGCACACAGACAGAGTGTGCATGAAGAAACACAACCAGAGCGCGCGATACGCGCATGGACAAGATGGCGGCTACAGACGAGACAACGGCCATGAACGAGACAGAGGCCACGGACAAAATGGCGACTACAGACGAGACGGAAGCCACGGACAAAATGGCGACTACAGACAAGATAACGGCTGTGGACAGGATGCCGACAGCGGACACGACAGCAGCGACTATCGACGTGAGATGAATCGAGATGACGCCCGGAGAATCGATGGCGGCGACGATCGACGTGAGGCGAGTCGAGACGACGCCCGGAGGATAACGGGACAAGAAGACTGCGCCTTTGGAGCGCGGACAGCGGGCATCGCCGGACCGGCCCAGATGCAGCGGGCCCAGAGAAGGAGACTGATCGTGGACACGGGCGTGTCGTCCCATGTCATCAACGACAGGAGTCGGTTCAAGAACTTTGACGACACTTTACACTCGGAGAGGCACTGCATGGAGCTGGCGGATGGTAGACGCATCTACGGATTGGCACAAGAGAGGGGAGACGCACAGGTATGCATCACGGACAGCTAGGGGCGCCGGCATACGGTGATGCTAAAGAACGCTCTATACATACCATCGTTCCCACAAGGACTATTCTCTGTAATAGCTGCTACTGCAAGCGGCGCCAAGGTATTCTTCGATAAAGGTAAAAATGTTCTTGTAGAACCTGACGGTACCCGGTTTGACATAAAGATGTACCAGAGAATATTTGATCTGAAAACGGAGTGTAATGACAACGACCAGTGTAACGATAATAATGATGTGTGTAGCGGGACGGCCAGTCACGATATTCAGACATGACATGAGATTATGGGTCATTGTAATTACGAGGATTTACTGAAACTGCAAGTAGTGTCAGAGGGCATGCACATTGAGGGGGAGAAGCGTATACCTGACAAAAATTGTGCAATGTGCAAAACGGGGAAGTTTACCCAACTGAGATACAGAAATCCCACAGACAGAGTAAGGGTACCACTTGCACTAGTTGACATGGACCTAGCAGGCCCAGTAAGCAACGAGTCCATAGGAGGTTTTAGATATGTACAGTCTTTTACAGACGTGTGTACAGGGGCAGTGTTTGTTTACCTTATCAAAGAAAAGAGGGACACACTCCAGGCCACAGAAAAATTCCTGGCAGACGTAGCCCCTTATGGTACAGTAAGATGTTTGAGGTCCAACAACGAAACCGAGTTCACAAACAGAGAGTTCCAATCACTGTTGAGAAGGTATAAGATAAGATGTGTGTTGTCATAACAGACAGCACCGAGACATGGGGAATTTACAGGAGCTGCACATGATGACAGCGCAGAATAAATTAATCTCAAGTGTTGCCCACTTGAGAAGTAAGCCACTGGGATGCTGGGAATAGTAAACAGTTTCCTCTTAAACCACCTGTCAGAGAGGCAGAGAACGATAAACAACCTAAAGGAATTACCTCCAGACAACCAGACAATGAGCACGTTGTCAGCTCGTAATTATAAGAGATGCAGTGTGTGTGTGTGTGTGTGTGTGTGTGTGTGTGTGTGTGTGTGTGTGTGTGTGTGTGTGTGTGTGTGTGTGTGTGTGTGTGTGTGTGTGTGTGTGTGTGTGTGTGTGTGTACGTCCCTCTTATGGTTACATTTGCATTTCAAAATTATAAATGTTCCACAAATAAGGGAAAGACTCAAATATACCTGCATAGTTCAGGGTTTTATTTCAAAGTCGTTCTACAGACACCAGTGTGTTGTCTCCTCTTCATAAGAGTTTGTGTTTTCCTTTGTTATAACAGGTAAAAACAGCAATAAAAAGTCAAAATCTTTCTTTTTGTTGCTTTATAATCCCATTAATGCAACAAACTGTGTAAAGTATAATAAATCACAAATTACTTTGGGTATGCAATTGTCAGGCGTTTTATGCTAAATTTGGGGTATGTTTGGGGATAACTATATATAAAATGTTATACACTGTGTTATCTTCATTTTAAGGGTAAATTGGTTTTGCGGCTCCAGAGGAATTTTATTTTGTGGGAGGGGGGAAAATGGCTCTTTTGATAGTAAAGGTTGCTGACCCCTGGTCTAGCTCCTAGTTCATCTCTCTACTTCCGAGCTCCTAGTTATTCTCTCGACTGCCTAGCTAGTAGTTAATCTATTGTGTCTTGTCCCACACAGAGTTAACTACAAACATGGTGCCATCAACGTGAGATAAGCAGTGGCGAATCCTTGTGGAAGCCAACGGAAGCCATGCCTCCCTATATTCATATCAAATTATGAAATATATAAAAAAAAAAAAAAAAAAAAAAATATATAATTTTTTTTAATATAGTTTACATTCTTTTTCATCTGTGCATCTGTGTTTTTTTTTTTTTTTTTTTTTAATGTCTCCCTCTTCTCCTTCTCACTCCCTCTAACACACTGTCAGACTGTGCTCACTACTGCAGCTAGTATAGGAGAGAAGCAGTGGGTAGGTCTCTTTCTCCAGGCTTCCAGCATTATAGAGTGAGTCCAAACTCCAAATCCGATCCTAGCCAATCAGATTCGAGCTGACTGCCACTGTGCCACACCCTAAAAGTTTAAAACGGAGCTGGGAGGAAGACGTTCAGCATAATGTTCCACCTGGAGGCGGGGCAGGTCAGAAGTTCACGTTTCCACCTGACTACCTAACGTGACATCCCATTAGTACTGAGGACCAGCGCAGAGCACACCACTGTGGATATTATGATTTAACAAATCTATCTGGCAAGAGGAGGACCACATTATTGACCAGGTAAGAACTGAGCAGCCTGACTAAGGACTAACTAACGTTATCAGGCAAGCTTGTATACCCTTTCATGACTGCAATGCAAGCCAGGGGCTGGAATACGCAGTAATTTATTCCTCCGTAGTAGCCAGGTTAATGTGCACCATCAAGCACTGCTTAAAAGCTAGCGGTGGGTCCAAAATATATCGGATATAAATGTCAAAGGTACCCAGCGTTCCATTAGGGTTTCACACACAGATGCGGCGGGGTTTGAAAGCTCGGCGTTGCTAATAAACATTTTAAATCATTTTTATAAACGAGTAAAACTGAGGCTGAAATGACTGCTTCCGCAATAAAAAAAAAATATTAATAAAAATATTTAATAATTTTTTTTTAATAATTTTGTTTGGCTTCCCCTGTTATTTTACCCATGCGACGCCACTGGAGATAAGCACTTCTGCACATCTTGCTTAGGCTTGTTAATTTAACACCTACAGTATATAATATTCCAGGCTACTAAATCCATACACACATCCCCCCTCAATAGTACTTTAAACACAGATTGTAAATCCACTAACAACACGGGGTCAGCCCTATGTTCCCACATTTCTAAGATAAAAAAAGAAGTAGGCCCTATGTTCCCACAGCCCAATGGTCCACCAGCCCTATGTTCCTACATGTCTACGATTTTTCAAAGAATTAGGCCCTATGTTCCCACAGCCCTATGTTCTCACAGTTCTAAGATTCTTCTCAAAATTAGGCCCGATGTTCCCACAGCCCAATGGTCCCACGGCCCTATGTTCCCACAGCCCAATGGTCCCACAGCCCTATGTTCCCACAGCCCAATGGTCCGACAGCCCTATGTTCCCGGACGAACCCTCTACTACCAGAGGACAATTGTATACTATAGGTTGGGTGTAATTGGCTACCAAATTATAAGAAAGGGGGATAAAATCAGATACAAATTTATGAAAAAAGGAAATGTGGGAACATAGGGCTGTGGGAACATAGGCACGCTCCCAACAACCCATACACTTTTGCTAGCTTCACTCTAACATCCTGGTAAACCTTATCAGATTGTTACTGTCACTGAAACATGCTGTTAAACCTTATCAGATGGTTACCTTCACTGAAACATGCTGGTAAACATTCTCAGATTGTGCTAGCATGCCTATTGTCTCTTTATAATATCACCATTGCAATAATAAAGCAACACTTCACTTGGTGATACAAACGGCTGTCACCTCTTATGAACTATACCTATAGGTGTACGGACACATCTATGTTTCCTGACAATGTCGCCTCTAGTTCAGCGAGCACAGCTCCCTTAAAGCCAGCCAAGCGTTCAGCCCTATACCAGTGACCTAAAACTGAATAATGACACGGCAAACAAAAGCTGCAGAGACAGACAGCCATACAAAGACCCTCTACTCCCCAAGGTACACCCACCTGGCAGACATACTCAGGATATATAGGGTTCATCTATATATGCAGTCATATTATACACAAACATATCACTCACTTCCCTTCCATCTGTGGCTCACTGTTTGTTTGTTGACTTTAAATGCTTTCAATTCTTTAATTCTTTCTTTCTTTCTTTCTTTCTTTCTTTCTTTCTTTCTTTCTTTCTTTCTTTCTTTCTTTCTTTCTTTCTTTCTTTCTTTCTTTCTTTCTTTCTTTCTTTCTTTCTTTCTTTCTTTCTTTATTTCTCTCTCTCTCTCTCACCCCCTCTCTCTCTTCCATTCTCTCTCTCTCTATCTCTCTTTCTCTCCGTCTCTCCACCTCAACACAACCTACAATACATTTCAGTGTATGTAGACATCACATTACCAGCATAATGTTACAATATTTTATTTTCAAAAGGCACACTGCTGCTCCTCTCAGTGTACTGTGTATTCTGATCACACACACACACACACACAGATGACAGAGTGGTCTAACAGAGAGGAAGCCGTGCGGAGCGACTTGATGCAGCATGGTCTCACTCTCTCTCTTCTTGAGCCCCGTTGGGCTGACAGCTCCATGAGGAGAGACTGGAGATGCGTCTTCAACCAGCTATCAACCAGCTATCATAAAAAGCTATCAGTTACACCTAGTGTAGATCATTGGCTAAATGATTATCCAGTTTGACTAATGTCTACTACGAGCCACTGTACCAGTAGTGCTACTGCTTACAAACTGCCTCGCTACTGTGAACCTGCTCTTGTCGTCACGTCACAACTAGATGTTATGCACACATGCACACACGCACGCACACACTCACGCACACACACACACACACACACACACACACACACACACACACACACACACACACACACACACACACACACACACACACACACACACACACACACACACACACACACACACACACACACACACACACACACACACACACACACACACACACACACACACACACACACACACACACACACACACACACACACACACACACACACACACACACACACACACACACACACACACACACACTTCAATCAATTTCCTTCAACTCTAGCACAGCATCTTGTAGACCTCATCTTGCATGTCCATGAAATGGAAAGCCGCTGCAGCGTTTGGTCGATCAGAGGTGATCTGCCAAGCCGTGTTCCATTTAAAAAGGACTCATATAACTCTTTTATCCAAAGCGCTTTGCAATTTAGGCCTCCCATTCACCCATTCACTCACACTCAACACAGCAGGGGGCAACCATGAAATGCACCAACCAGCAGTTAGGGGTTAAATGTCTTGTTCACTTTGACACATTGCTGGGAGGAGCTGAATCAAACCGGGAACGTTACCAGCAGGGCCGTAGCCAGGGTTTAGAAATTAGGGAGGTCCATTTATTTGTTTGGCCCAGACCGGCCCACTATAATCGGTCGGACACCACCCACCAGTACACCATCCTTGCGGCCCCCTTAAATATGCGTAACTACTGTACTATTCCCGCAACCCACTACAAAGCTGGGTAGTAAGTGCCATGGACAAGTGGACCAGTGCAAGTGGACCAGTGTACTCACTCGCAGTGATGCCACAGATTACTTGTAAAAGTAATCCGATTACTGATTATTGATTACTCCTTTAAAAAGTAATCCAAGTTACTTTACTGATTACTTGATTATCAGAGTAACTTAGTTACTTTGAAAGTAACTAGGTTACGAAGTCGTCGTCGTTCCCCCAACCGTTTTTTTTAAACGCTTTATTGAAAGTGCATAAATTGTTTTTAACTTGTTTCTCTGCACATAACGTAAATTGTTAAACTAGTGCTTCAGCTTCTGTACCATCAAGTATGGTAAAGCAACAGTCTATGATGCTCACAGCATTAGAGCAGCCAGCCAGTGGTTTTACAAAACCAGTGTATCCATTCACATCTAACAAATGCAGGCTGAACTATTCAATTATATCAACTGTAACTATTAAATTGTTTTTATAAATGTCTCTCTATAAACATACAATCAGTCTCTCTTTAACATGTAAATTAACTGTAAATCTGGCAAATAAGAGCTTTTGCTCTGCCACCATCAAATATACATTAATCAAAAGGGAAAGAAACAATCTCTCTATTTTGCTGTTTGGCTGGCCTCCGAGTCCTCCTGTACCTACTAGTCGAAGCGTCGGCTAGTGTTGTGATTCCAGATGCTTTCAATGCAATTGGATGTGCTGTTTTTAGCGGTAGACAGTATTTTGTTTCCTCCGCATATGAACGTAGTAGTGACTGACGTAGTAGTGACTGACGAGCGTTTTGGGATGGAAGTCTGAACAGAAACTCACTTTTAATTTTGCCAAGCGTTTTGGGGTGGAATTCTCCGACGACGGAGCCCTGCTGTCACACGATTGGCGCATATGTCACATGACGTGCTGTGAAGACCCGCCCTACTCTGCCTCTGATTCGCAGACTGTGGATGGGGAATGTGATTGTACCAAAGCAGAGTCACTCACAGACAGAGTGTCCAGTCACGCCGCGGCCCGCGGGACACATTCTTGTGTAACCCTTTCACTGCCACACTACGTCACTCCCAAAAGAAAAACAGCTCAAAATTTATTTTTGACTGTCGAAAACGAAATAAAATACTGCATTCCGCCTGCATTATGAATTTATGATGAGATAGTAACGAAATAGTAATGCACAGCCACTTGGACAAGTAACTGCAATCAGATTACTGGCTTTTAAAGATTAACGCGTTAGATTACTATTTTCGGGGGAAAGTAATCAGATTACAATAACGCGTTACTTAGTAACGCGTTACCGGCATCAAGTCGCTCTTGGCTGAATCTTGTTTTGGGTGGTGATGTAAAAACACCTGCATCATAGCAGGTTCAGGATGGGCAAAGTAGTCTATAGCCTGTTCAGACTTTCTCCTCCACAACCTGGCTTGACTAGAAATAAGGAGAGAGATTACAATTAACTGGTACATTCAGGTCCAGAATTGTTGGAATTCCCTGACAAAGATGTGCAAAACGCTGTACAATTTAAACAATACCATACTGGTAATGAGCAAATAGTTGTTTATTCAATGAATGCATGGAGCTGTTCCATCTTATTTCATTTGCTACTAACTACTCAGTTCATACAGATTTCAAGTATTCAAATATCAATGATGAATATTGCATAAGGTTTACACATTCTTGTTTTATATTCATGTTCAGAGAGGAGTAATAGTTAGATCTTTGTATGTGATTTAAATGGCAATTAAATCAATGGTGTGTTTGTTTGGGGAGTTTGACCTACAGTTAATGTGCCTACCACGTGATGGTGCATGATCAATGGACAGCACAAAACAATTTGTGTAGGTGGAGACTAGAGCTACCACAGATAGTAATATGTTATTTAGAGTAAGTAATCCATACAATATATATGTGAGAATGGGTTTAGGCAGAGCCCAATAGCTGAACACAGGAGAAGAGAGAATGGAGCGTTTAGGGTGTTGTAATAGTATTGATTTGATTTGAAATCTGATTTGATTTGAAATCTTTATTTCGAACATGCAATGAATACAAACAAACAATAACAAAAGCAAAACACAACTCAATCTACATGATCGAAAAGGAGTAGGAAGAAGTATACACTTATTTAATCCTACCCCTTTTCCACTACTCAAGTATAGTATTCCCCAAGCAGACAGTTGAACAGGCAGGAATGTGCAACAGACAGGGGTTAGAATGTTCTTGGGGGGTGAGGCCAGGTGCACTCCCAGTGCAGCTGTGGGCAGAAGACTGATTTGAGTGGCAGGTCCCGAGATGAGAGCCAAACCATCTGACCTGGTTGATAGTCGGGGGCCGGGGTCCGGTGGCGGTCAGTGAAGCGGCGGTTCTGGTCAGCGGAGAGGAGAAGCGCGGCCCTCGTGTCCTCCCAAATCCTCCTGCAGCGGCGAAGGTGTTCCTGCACCAAGGGAACAGCGATCTCCTCCTCCTGTGCAGGGTACAGTGGGGGTTGGTAGCCCAGAGAGGACTCGAAAGGGGACTGACCTGTGGCCGCGGAGGACAAAGAGTTGTGGGTGTACTCGATCCACGGCAGGAAAGGACTCCAGCCCGAGGGGTCCCGGGTCGTTACGCAGCGGAGGGCGGACCCCAGGTCCTGGTTGGCCCGCTCCGACTGGCCATTGGTCTGCGGGTGGTATCCGGAGGAGAGACTGACCGTGGCCCCCAGGGCCAGACAGAAGGCCTTCCAGACCTGGGAGATGAATTGAGGGCCCCTGTCGGAGACGATGTCCACCGGGATGCCGTGGAGGCGTGGAGCACCATCAGGTCCGCGGTCTCTGAAGCAGAGGGGAGTTTTGGGGAGAGCAACAAAGTGCACAGCCTTCGAAAAACGGTCAACAAGTGAGAATGACTGTGTTACCGTGTGAGGGGGGCAGACCGGTGACGAAGTCCAGGGCGACGTGTGACCAGGGCTGACCGGGAACAGGGAGCGGACGGAGGAGCCCGGCGGGTGGTCGGTGGGAAGCCTTTCCACGAGCACAGACGGTGCATGCAAGGACGAAGGCGCGGGTGTCCTCCCTCATGGAGACCCACCAGAAGTGCCGCTTCAGCAGGGACAGGGTACGGTCGATCCCAGGATGACAAGCGAACTGGGAGGCGTGGACCCACTGGAGCACCTGGAAGCGGACAAGGTCGGGAACAAAAAGCTGGTTAGGTGGACCGTTACCTGGATCAGGCTGGACGCGCTGAGCCTCCCGGACGATGGACTGGATCTCCCAGGTGGTGGAGGCCACCAAGCAGGAGGAGGAGAGGATGGTGTCAGGGTGTGCGGGCCCCCCTTCGGGGACAAACTGCCGGGAGAGGGTGTCTGGCTTGGTGTTCTTGGAGCCTGGCCTGTAGGTCAGGGTGAAAGAACCTGGTGAAGAACAGCGCCCAGCGGGCCTGGCGGGAGCTCAGGTGCTTGGCCGTCTGGATGTAGGCGAGGTTCTTATGGTCCGTCCAGACCAGGAAGGGGATCTCTGAGCCCTCCAGCCAGTGCCTCCATTCCTCCAGCGCCAGCTTGACTGCCAGGAGCTCCAGGTTTCCAATGTCGTAGTTGACCTCTGCTGGGGTCAGGCGGCAAGAGAAAAAAGGCGCAGGGGTGCAGTCTCTGGTGGAGAGCGGAGCGTTGGGAGAGAACCGCCCCCACTCCGGTACTAGAGGCGTCCACCTCCACCACGAACTGGCGGGACGTGTCCGGCTGGACGAGGATGGGCGCGGAGGTGAAGGCGGAGTCCACCTTGTCAGACCAGACAAAGGGCATGGAGGGCGAGGTGAGTTGGGTAAGGGGTGCAGCGACCCGGCTGTAGTCCCTGATGAAATGGGTTCATTGGGAATGCGAGAACCAGCGACCTCCAGTGGTGGCCGAGCTGATTGCAGACAGGAGGCGTGGCAGTGAGCGCTCCAACTTGTAACCAGGCCTGTTGGCCAGTTTATGACGGGGTTATGTAGTTTTAGCCACGGCATGCCAAGGACAATGGGATTATGGGGGGAGTTAGTGACGTGAAAGCGGATACTCTCACTATGGTTCCCTGACAGTAGGAGGCGGAGAGGCTCCGTGTGGTGAGTTATCCACGTGAGCAACTTCCCGTTTAACCCGCGAGCGTCGCATGGAATTGGCAGGGTGTCGGTAGCAATGCGGAAGCTGGAAACTACCCCAGCGCCGATGAGGTTTTCATCAGCGCCTGAGTCGACCAGTGTGGACAGCGGGAGTGACTGACCATTGTGACACAGCGTGGCACTGAATTGCATATTTGGACCGGAGCTGGGGGCAATGTCAAGGCTCGAACAGGCACCCAGCATCACTGCCGAGCCCTGTCGTTTGGGCGAATCGAACATGAAGCAATGGAGTGGCCGAGTTGGCCGCAGTACAAACATGCCCCCGTTCGCTGGGGGGCGGCGAGAGCGGTCTAGGTCCATGGGCTCAGAGGAACTATTTTCGGCACGGACGGCACGAACGGTGCGCCCGGCGGGGGGAGAGTGAGGTGAGCTGGGCAATGGAGGGCGAGCGCTGCTAGCCTTTTATCGGCGGCGTTAGCGAAGGCACGTGTCCAGTTCTCTGGCTAAATATATTAACTCGTCTAGGGAATCCGGCTTCTCTTTAGACGGCAATTCATCTTTTAGGACGTTGCTGAGGCCTTGGCGAAATGCCCCTCGTAATGGCGTGTCACCCCAATCGGAACCTGCTGCCAGGATATGGAATTCAATTGCATATTCGCTCACACTGCGGTTTTCTTGGCGGATTGTGAACAAGCCGGTGGTTCTATCCGAGCCCCCAGGAGGGTGGTCGAAGACTTTGCCCATGTCGTCGATATATGCCGAATATGAACGGCAGAGGAGGGAATTACTGAAGTGGAGAGCGGTCACCCATTCTAGCGCAGGACCCGTGAGCAGACCCGACAGGTAAGCGACTTTAGACTTCTCACTCTGGAAGGTGTGTGGCTGTTGCCCGAATACTAATGAACATTGAAAAAGAAAGGCTCGACACTTAGAGACGTTCCCGTCATAACGCTTAGGTGCGGGGACATGGGGCTCTCTGTGCGGGGGAACCGTAGCCACAGGTGGGGCGTCTAGCGAGTCTTGCTGGGTCGTGATGTATGTATCAAGACGGGCACATTGTTTGTCTCGCTCCGCAGAGCTGAGTGTGAGAGCGTTAAGCTGAGCAGTGATTGCATCCATTGAGTGTGAGAGTTGGTTTACCAGAACGGTGTGGCCGTTGACGGTACTCAGGGATTCCCTCTGGAACTTTCTCCATTCCTCAAGCTTGTGTGCAGCTGGGCTCGTCATCTTGGTCATGGTGTTCTGTGAGAATGGGTTTAGGCAGAGCCCAATAGCTGAACACAGGAGAAGGGAGAATGGAGCGTTTTAGGGTGTTTTAGGGCCCTTTCTCACTCACCATTCAGGGTCGAATCAGCGCCGGGTCGAACCAGAAAAGGGTGTGTCTGTCTGAGTGAGAACGCTCCCCCCGTCCCCGTCCCCCGCTGATTCGTCGCCGGGGGCGCTGAACCTAGACCGCTGAAATAGGTGGTTCCGGGTGCGCGCCAGTGGGAGCGGGGGGCGTGACACACACAACGTCGTTACTGTAATGCTTTCATGCTTGCTTGAATTTTGGGCAGATAAAACCACAGAGCAACAACTGGACAATACCCACAAAAACAATATTTATGGGCAATTTGCGAGTTCAGACCTCAACAAGCATGTGGAGCCTCACAGCTTAGTGGATGAAAACATGAAGCCACGTTACAAAGCACAGCACTTCCCTGGCTCGCATTAGGCCTGGCAATTTTGTTTGCCATTGCTATGTCTATACATTGGTTTCTTGTTCGAATGCATTTATTTCTATTAGACCAGTGGTGCCCAACCAGTCGGCCGTGGTCGACCAGTAGATCAATGACATGCAATATAATTGATGCAAGCAATGTTACTAGTAATAGGCTAAGCTAACTAGCGTTAGCCGTTAGCTTAGCGTTAGCCCTGGGAAACGCTCAAAAGCGGACTCTACAACACCATCCATTTGTGAAAAAGGGGGGTGGGTTATATTGACAAGGCTTGACAACAGAGGTTCAAATATAACTTCATATTTATTGGGTATTTGTTTATTTTATATCAGCATCCAGTCTCCGCCGTGTTAACACTTCCTGTGTTTACATTTTCGAGCGTGACATCATCGCCTACGGCAAGCGTACACGCTCAAAACGCAAACCGTAAACAGAACCCGGAGCGAACCAAGACTGAAGTGTGTACACAAACTAGAGGGGGGAGAGGGAGGGGGGAAGTTCGCACCCTAACCCGGAATGAGGACAGTACAGACCGGAATGGACCCGAATGGTGAGTGAGAAAGCACCCTTAATAGTATTCCCCAAGCAGACAGTTGAACAGGCAGGAATGTGCAACAGACAGGGGTTAGAATGTTCTTGGGGGGTGAGGACAGGTGCACAGGTCTGTGTCGAGAGAGAGCAGGAGCACTCCTTGTGCAGCACGAGATGTCCAGGCAGGGAGGTGCACTGGAGCGGAGGTCCTATGTAACTAGAATAACACCACGACGAGGTCTGGTCAGAATCTGCCGGTAGATGTAGTTTCTTGCTGATCAGGGGATGAGGTACAGCTGTGTTGAGTGAGGTGCCTGGCAGCGTGTGAATCAGGGGATGAGGCACAGCCGTGTTGAGTGAGGAGCTTGACAGTGTGTGAAGGGGTGCTGCCCATATATGGGTGTTAGGCTTCCGTTGTGAATGTGGGAGAGGATGAGGAGGAGTGAAGAAGGTGTGGGGCTGCCGTGGTGAATGTGGGGGGAGGATGAGGAGGAGTGAAGAAGGCTCTCGCCGTGATTATGACAATATATCCTAATAGTTACCTTATTACCATACTTGGCTGAAAATAAACTTTGCTGCCTGTTGTGAATGTGTTTTTCCCTGTAGGCTAATACATAAGTAGGCATACATTTGTGCAGTTGAGTAAACATTTGCATTTGAGTAGGCTATATGTACTGTGTTTTATGTCTTCCATCGAGGACCACCTTGGAAATAAGTGTTTTAATTAATGCTTTTAGGTGATATCCTCAGGAATACAAATTGGTCAAGATAATTTGTTTTTATGATGTGTTTTTAATTTCCAAATAAATCTAAGCAGTTTTTGCAGTTGAGCTACAGGTGTTGTATATTATACAGCCTTTTCATGCATCTTTATCAAGAGAACCCTTATTCTAATGATTTAAAAAATTATATTATAATGATACGATATGGACCTAGTAGTTGGGTCATCTGTGGCACTTCGTTTCTCAATGGAATTGTCATCTAGGAGGGTTAATAAACTAATTTAGCCAGGGTGTATTTTTTAAAAAGGCAGGGGAAATTTGTGAGAGACCAAAATCCAAAATGGCTGCTGTGGAAATTAACTTTTTAATGGTTTGACCTACAATGATGCACAATACATGGCACCAGCCCCCTCTCAGTTATGTACCAGCCCCCTCTCAGTCATGTATACCAGCCCCCTCTCAGTCATCTACCAGCCCCCTCTCAGTCATCTACCACAGCCCCATCTCAGTCATGTACCAGCCCCCCTCTCAGTCATGTATACCAGCCCCCCTCTCAGTCATGTACCAGCCCCCTCTCAGTCATGTACCAGCCAGCCCCCTCTCAGTCATGTACCAGCCCCCTCTCACTCATGTACCAGCCAGCCCCCTCTCAGTCATGTACCAGCCAGCCCCCTCTCAGTCATGTACCACAGCCCCATCTCAGTCATGTACCAGCCCCCTCTCATTCATGTACCAGCCAGCCCCCTCTCAGTCATGTACCAGCCTCCTCTCAGTCATGTATACCAGCCCCCTCTCAGTCCTTTATACCAGCCCTGTGTCAGTCATGTACCAGCCCCCTCTCAGTCATGTACCACAGCCTCCTCTCAGTCATGTACCACAGCCCCCTCTCAGTCATGTACCACAGCCCCCTCTCAGTCATGTACCACAGCCCCATCTCAGTCATGTACCACAGCCCCATCTCAGTCATGTACCAGTGCCCCTCTCAGTCATGTATACCAGCCCCCTCTCAGTCCTTTATACCAGCCCTGTGTCAGTCATGTACCAGCCCCCTCTCAGTCATGTACCACAGCCTCCTCTCAGTCATGTACTACAGCCCCCTCTCAGTCATGTACCACAGCCCCCTCTCAGTCATGTACCACAGCCCCATCTCAGTCATGTACCACAGCCCCATCTCAGTCATGTACCAGCGCCCCTCTCAGTCATGTACCTGCACGACTGGCGGGGGGGTGCTTAGTAAGAGATGTGATTGGGCCAGCCCAGTGTCAGTCAGTACCAATGGGCCGCTTTCCCAGCCTAGTAGTGGGCCGGTCGTTGACCAAACAAACAAAAAAATCCAGACCTCGGTGACCTCATAGCTGGCGCCGGCCATGGTTACCAGACGACCACTCTACCTCCTGAGTCACTGCCTCTTAACAGTCAGAAACATTGATTAAGGTTCGATAATCTGTAACCAATGAAATAGACAAAGTTGGTTGCCTAGCATTTATATTTCATACATATTTCTTATCAGGTTCAGGCTTTGCTGTATTTCTGATGTGTAAAAGGTGTATTCTGTTATGCAAAAGGTGTTTAACCTGTTAAGCCTGGAGCCCTATTTTCTGAAAATCCGCCTAAAAAGACACACCTAAGTAAATGGAAGATTGCTCCACTTCTACAAGGTCCATTTGCATGTTATTGGTATCTAGGGACATCTATGGATCTCATGGAATGTAGCCTACTGTATTCCCAGTATCATAAATTGTGATGAAACAAAGGAGAATATACATTATGATTTTACTTTTCATCTTTGACAGTGAATAACACCATGCTAAAAATCACCAGACCTTTTTGAAATTAGCACCTTCTTGAGATCACATGTACAAAAAAAAAGTCTAAGCAAATGAATAAAGGGAAGATGATTAAACAGAATGTTTTGTAGATACAAAACTGGACATCTGGACACATGATATTTGAAATATTATTATAGAATATAGAATATCAGGCCTATAAATTACCTTATTATAGCCAACTCGCACATCTATGGATCGGGCCAAATCGCCTCTTTCAATTTGGATTTAGTATCACCAGGCGTGCAGCAAGAACCGTGAATGAAATCTAGTGTAAATACAGTACGTTTTTTATTTTTGAGACAGGTCCGTAATTTTTTAGCGGATTGCAACGCGGATGGTTGCTAAACGTTCACAGAAGGTACCAATAACGTTCAGTTTTGTGGTAGATAATCCCGAAAAATAAGAAAAGAAAAGAAAATCATACAAGTCATTTGCTTGCAGGAAGCTGGCATGGGCTAGGTAATGTAGTTTTTCGAAATGTCAACGCTCATTGAGAGCTCTGGATGTCCTCTCCTCATATGACTACAAACCAAATTGCAACGCAAATTCTAAATGGTGGATATTCGCTAAATTATGAACACATTCCATGAACCAAAATCTCACTAATAACACTTTAAAGTTAGGGTCTTTACTCTTGGCTACATTTAAAAAGAAAAACGCAACATTATGCCATACAGTCTGTAGACATGGATTTATGACGTGATGTCATTTTGGGTCCGGTAGCGGACCTGTCGGGCTTAAGAGGTTAAGGTGTATTCTGGTGTGTGTAAGGTGTATTCTGGTGTGTAAAAGGTGTATTCTGATGTGTAAAAGGTGTATTCTGGTGTGTAAAACGTGTATCCTGATGTGTAAAATGTGTATTCTGGCGTGTAAAATATGTATTCCAGGGTGCATAAAGTGTAATCTGGTGTTTAAAAGGTGTATTCTGATATGAAAAATGTGTATTCTGGTGTGTAAAGTTTTAATTCTGGTGTGTAAAAGGTGTATTATTATGTGTAAAATGTGTATTATTAAGTGTAAAATGTGTATTCTGGTGTGTCAAAGGTGTATTTTGGTGTGTATAATGTGCATTTTGGTGTGTATTAGGTGTATTCTGGTGGGTAAAAAGTATATTCTGATGTGTACGAGTTGTATGCTGGTGTGTAGAAGGTGTACTCTGGTGTGTAAAAAGTGTAATCTGGTGTGTAAAATGTGTATACTGTATTTGGGTGTGTAAAATATGTATTCTATGGTGTATAATGTGTATTCTGGTGTGTAAAAGGTGTATTCTGATGTGTAAAATGTGTATTCTGGTGTGTAAAAGATGTATTCCAGGGTGTATAGGGTGTATTCTGGTGGGTAAAAAGTATATTCTGATGTGTACGAGTTGTATGCTGGTGTGTAGAAGGTGTACTCTGGTGTGTAAAAAGTGTAATCTGGTGTGTAAAATGTGTATACTGTATTTGGGTGTGTAAAATATGTATTCTATGGTGTATAATGTGTATTCTGGTGTGTAAAAGGTGTTTTCTGGTGTGTAACAGCTGCATTCTGGTGTGTAAATTATATATTATGATCTGTAAAAGGTGTATTTTGGTGTGTATAATGTGTTGTATGGTGTGTATAATGTGTATCCTGGTGTGTAAATTATATATTCTGGTGTGTAAAAGGTATGTAAAGGTGTATTATGATGTGTAAAATGTGTATTCTGGTGTGTATAATGTGTTGTATGGTGTGTATAATGTGTATTCTGGTGTATACAAGGTGTATCCTGATGTGTAAAATGTGTATTCTAGTGTGTACAAGGTGTATTATTGTGTGTAAAAGGTTGTATTCTGAATATAAACAAACCTGCAAAAACTAAAATGTGATGTTTTCTTAGTTCATGGCAACATGGAGTTGACAAGCGATCGATCAAACACCACCATTGTGCACCAAAACTTCCTAGTGGGGAAAAAAAGCGAATTAACTGGGTTCGTACCAGTAAGCTGTTGTTTTGCCTTTGCTCTATGTACACTATCACACAAATACAGTACGAACATTTTCAGTGATTGTGTCACCATTTATTTTTGTTAAATACCACCTGCTCCACAGAGCCCAGCCCCGCTCCCTGACTAAACCCTGCACCACCGCACTCTCTGACTAAACCCTGCACCACCCACTCTCTGACTAAACCCTGCACCACCAACTCTCTGACTAAACCCTGCACCACCCACTCTCTGACTAAACCCTGCACCACCAACTCTCTGACTAAACCCTGCACCACCCACTCTCTCTGACTAAACCCTGCACCACCCACTCTCTGACTAAACCCTGCACCACCCACTCTCTGACTAAACCCTGCACCACCCACTCTCTGACTAAACCCTGCACCACCAACTCTCTGACTAAACCCTGCACCACCCACTCTCTCTGACTAAACCCTGCACCACCCACTCTCTGACTAAACCCTGCACCACCCACTCTCTGACTAAACCCTGCACCACCCACTCTCTGACTAAACCCTGCACCACCCACTCTCTCTGACTAAACCCTGCACCACCCACTCTCTGACTAAACCCTGCACCACCCACTCTCTGACTAAACCCTGCACCACCCACTCTCTGACTAAACCCTGCACCACCCACTCTCTGACTAAACCCTGCACCACCCACTCTCTGACCAGTCCTAAGAAAGCCTTTAACTTTATCTTGTCTTCCCACCCAGATGAATAGGGTTTTGATTTGTGCAGCTGAATAATGTATTTATGCAGACTGCATGAGTGGACACATTTCAATGTTTCCGACTGGGACCATTAAAATGTACGAGAGGCCAGGGTACTGCTGAGAGGGGAATATGGAAAGAGTGGAGGCAATGACATGAGAAAGATGGAGAGGAGAGATGAGTAATCATGACTATTCCATGGAATGTCTCAATATTTCTGACATCTTTCAGACGAGCAGAAAAACACAACCTTCAAAATGAAGGTATAGATTCTCACTCACTCACTCACTCACTCACTCACTCACTCACTCACTCACTCACTCACTCACTCACTCACTCACTCACTCACTCACTCACTCACTCACTCACTTCTATTAGTATAGTTTATTTATTTATTAAATGTCTTTACATATTTTTTTTTAACTCAAAACAAGATCAGAGACATTAGGCAAATTTAACGAAAACAATTTAAGATAGACACGGATAGATGTCATGTTCAAAACACAGCAACAAGAGCCATGTAACAATTGAAGAAGACATGTGGATCATATTAATAATAATAATAATAATAATAATAATAATAATAATAATAATAATAATAATAATAATAATAATAATAATAATAATAATAATAATAATAATAATAATAATAATAATAATAATAATAATAATAATAATAATAATAATAATAATAATAATAATAATAATAATAACTAGACAATTCCGCGCGGGGGAAATTGTGAAAGTGTGGGTGACGCCTGTGCACCGCCGGCCAACGGGGGAGAGGGTCTCTCGCGAGTCTCTATGACAAACGGTTCAAAGGATACAAAAAGGGGGCGCGGCCTAAGGATTGGGGGAGTGGTCAACATAGACCAATGAAAGAGGATATCCCTACTGAGTGCAACGACACAACCCGCAAGTCGCATAGCATTATTACACTATTACACACTATTACACTATTACACAATATTACACTATTACACTATTACATTACACTATTACACACTATTACACTATTACACACTATTACACTATTACACACTATTACACACTATTATACTATTACACACTATTACACTATTACACACTATTACACACTATTACACACTATTACACTATTACACACTATTACACTATTACACACTATTACACTATTACACTATTACACTATTACACACTATTACACTATTACACACTATTACACTATTACACTATTACACACTATTACACTATTACACACTATTACACTATTACACATTATTACACTATTACACTATTACACACTATTACACTATTACACACTATTACACTATTACACTATTACACACTATTACACTATTACACACTATTACACTATTACACTATTACACACTATTACACTATTACACTATTACACACTATTACACTATTACACTATTACACTATTACACACTATTACACTATTACACTATTACACTATTACACACTATTACACTATTACACACTATTACACTATTACACTATTACACACTATTACACTATTACACACTATTACACTATTACACACTATTACACTATTACACTATTACACACTATTACACTATTACACTATTACACACTATTACACTATTACACACTATTACACTATTACACTATTACACACTATTACACTATTACACTATTACACACTATTACACTATTACACACTATTACACTATTACACTATTACACACTATTACACTATTACACACTATTACACTATTACACTATTACACACTATTACACTATTACACTATTACACACTATTACACACTATTACACTATTACACTATTACACACTATTACACTATTACACACTATTACACTATTACACACTATTACACACTATTACACTATTACACACTATTACACTATTACACTATTACACACTATTACACACTATTACACTATTACACACTATTACACTATTACACTATTACACACTATTACACACTATTACACTATTACACACTATTACACACTATTACACTATTACACACTATTACACTATTACACACTATTACACTATTACACACTATTACACTATTACACTATTACACACTATTACACTATTACACTATTACACACTATTACACACTATTACACTATTACACTATTACACACTATTACACACTATTACACACTATTACACTATTACACACTATTACACTATTACACTATTACACTATTACACTATTACACACTATTACACTATTACACTATTACACACTATTACACTATTACACACTATTACACTATTACACACTATTACACTATTACACTATTACACTATTACACACTATTACACTATTACACTATTACACTATTACACACTATTACACTATTACACTATTACACTATTACACACTATTACACTATTACACTATTACACACTATTACACTATTACACACTATTACACTATTACACACTATTACACTATTACACACTATTACACACTATTACACTATTACACTATTACACTATTACACTATTACACACTATTACACTATTACACTATTACACTATTACACACTATTACACTATTACACCATTACACACTATTACACTATTACACTATTACACACTATTACACTATTACACTATTACACACTATTACACTATTACACTATTACACACTATTACACTATTACACACTAACACACTATTACACACTATTACACACTATTACACTATTACACACTATTACACTATTACACACTATTACACTATTACACTATTACACAATATTACACTATTACACACTATTACACTATTACACACTATTACACTATTAGACACTATTACACTATTACACACTATTACACTATTACACTATTACACAATATTACACTATTACACACTATTACACTATTACACTATTACACACTATTACACTATTACACACTATTACACTATTACACTATTACACACTATTACACTATTACACACTATTACACTATTACACACTATTACACTATTACACTATTACACACTATTACACTATTACACACTATTACACTATTACACTATTACACACTATTACACTATTACACTATTACACACTATTACACTATTACACTATTACACACTATTACACTATTAGACACTATTACACTATTACACACTATTACACTATTACACTATTACACACTATTACACACTATTACACTATTACACACTATTACACTATTACACTATTACACACTATTACACTATTACACAATATTACACTATTACACACTATTACACTATTACACTATTACACACTATTACACACTATTACACTATTACACTATTACACACTATTACACTATTACACACTATTACACTATTACACACTATTACACTATTACACCGAGTACAATGGCACAATCCTCAAGTCTCTACGACAAACGGTTCAAGAGATACACTGAGGGGGTGTGGCCTAAGGGGGCGTGGTCTAATGATCGGGGGAGTGGTCAACATCGACCAATGAAAGGTGGTCAACATCGACCAATGGCACAATCCCCAAGTCTCTACGACAAACGGTTCAAGAGTTACACTGAGGGGGTGTGGCCTAAGGGGGCGTGGTCTAAGGATCGGGGGAGTGGTCAACATCGACCAATGAAAGGTGGTCAACAGGGGGAGTGGTCAACATCGACCAATGAAAGGTGGTCAACATCGACCAATGGCACAATCCGCAAGTCTCTACGACAAACGGTTCAAGAGATACACTGAGGGGGTGTGGCCTACGGGGGCGTGGTCTAAGGATCGGGGGAGTGCTCAACATCGACCAATGAAAGGTGGTCAACATGGACCAATGAAAAATGAAAGAGGATATCCCTACTGAGTACAATGACACAACCCACAAGACAGAGGGCGCTGTCCAGCAATTCAGTAGTGCAACACAGTGATGGCCAATGATGGGTTAAGTGGATGATGTCATTGGCAGGTCAGCTCAGCCATGAGCCCTGAGCCTCACAGCTGTTAAGCCTGAACCAATCAGCCATGAGCACAATTACTTGCATATTCTGAAATTTCTTTACATGACTGCATTGTCACGTTGATTAAAAGAAAACTATAAGAGATGAAGCGTTGTGACTCGCACAAGAGCACTACAACGAGTAGGCGAAGGGTTGTGCGCGAGATTGTGGCATTCGTGCGATATTGTGGCACTCCTTCGGCGATCGGAACAGAAGGCTAAAAAAAAATGGATTTCTAGAGGGCGATTGCATGGCGGTCAATGGGGAGGAGAACCTTCAAACAAATGGTCGTCAGTTGAGATAGAAATGTCCAATTCCATTTATTTTTCTTTTGTGAGCGGGATGACAGCCGTGTCATCGTTTTGATGTGTTTGTTTTATTTCTACGTCCAAAATTGAGATCACACTCGCAATTCACCCAAGGTAGGGGGAAAAAGATTATTTCAGCTGCTACACTCTAAAATGCAATGCATTCCCAATGGGACAGAAATTTTACCGTTTAAAGTCGATTCGTAGCCAGACGGTGCGGTGAAACTTTTACGGGTTCGAAGACCGCAGTTGCCATAGGCAAGCCGCTCGTTTTGATACCTTTCACGTGTATGGTGCGCGAACGCTTACGTGTTGCAAAGTGTTTGAAACTCTAAATTGCACTGTATTTCCGAAATTTTACCGTTTAAAGTCGATTCGTAGCCAGACGGTGCGGTGAAACTTTACGAGTTCGAATAGCGTATCGAGTTGGAGCAAGCCGGTCGTTTTGATACCTTTCACGTGTATGGGGCGCGAACGCTCTGGCACGAGTGTGTTGTCAAAATCGGTGGAATAAAGAATAAAGAAAGAAAGAAAGAAAAAGAGTATGGATATGTATAGTGTGGGTTGCAACCTGGGCGCGAACGCTCTGGCACGAGTGTCTTGTCAAAATCGGTGGAATAAAGAATAAAGAAAGAAAGAAATAAAAAGAGTATGGATATGTATAGTGTGGGTTGCAACCTGGCTTCGCCAGGTCACCCACACTAATAATAATAATAATAATAATAATAATAATAATAATAATAATAATAATAATAATAATAATAATAATAATAATAATAATAATAATAATAATAATAATAATAATAATAATAATAATAATAATAATAATAATAATAATAATAATAAGGTTAATCTCTTACTCCTAAAGTCCCTTCACATAATAAGTGATTGCTGCGTTACTATATTTGTAGGACAGGAATACAGAATCAGGCATGAATATTATGGCAGAATTGTCCACAAAACAACAATAATCATGAAAGGTTGAACAAAAAGAAAGCTGATAATAGAATTGGTTTCCATGGAAACACAGTAGAGTACAGACACAGAGAGAAGTAAAGCCTGACAGTCGCACATCAGACAGATAGCCCTTGCTCACAACATGAAGTTTAACTGAAGGAAAATATGAGCAGACGTCTTGATTCTTTCAAGGCAAAGAGAGAAGGCTGAGAGATACGGCTGACTGATACAGTGACAGACAGACAGACAGACATGATGACAGACACAATGACAGACACACAGGCAGAATGACAGACAGACAGGGAGGCAGACAGACTGACAGACTGACAGACAGACAGACAGACAGACAGACAGACAGACAGACAGACAGACAGACAGACAGACAGACAGACAGACAGACAGACAGACAGACAGACAGACAGACAGACAGACACACAGGCAGAATGGCAGACAGACAGGCAGGCAGACAGAATGACAGACTGACAGACTGGCAGACCGACAGGCAGGTAGACTGACAGACAGGTAGGCATGCAGAATGACAGACACAATGACAGACCGACAGACACAAGGACATACACACAGGCAGAATGACAGCCAGACAGACAGGCAGACAGAATGACAGCCAGATAGACAGGCAGACAGAATGACAGACAGACAGGTAGGCATGCAGAAGGACAGGCAGGCCGAATGACAGACAGACAGACAAGGAGGCAGGCAGATATACATACTTGTAGACCAACACACATACATACACACACACACCCACGCCCACACACAGACAGACAGACAGACATACAGGCCGGCAGGCAGACAGACAGACAGACAGGCATACACAGGCACGTTGTAACTATAAAACGGCAGGGGGTGCTGGGGGGTCGCCAGATGATAAAAAAAAAAAAAAAAAAAAAAAAAAAAAATTGCGGTCAGGCCACTGAACTTAGAAGCAGGCCAGGCCAGTGTTTCTAGTTGCACCAGCGCAATAGTTAGATAACCTAGGTGGGGAACAACCAGAACTATCTCTCTCTCTCTCTCTCTCTTGCTCTCACACACACACAAAGGGAGCCGCATGTGAGGTTTTGCCCGCTGCTCACCACCTTTTCTCTGTTTCTTTAAAGCCTACTGTTAGAAATTCCCTTCTCACTCACTCTCTCTAGCCCCCACCCTCTCGTTCTTTACTCTCGTTTACTCTCAGTGGCCACACCTGGACTATTATCAATTACCTCTCGCACCTGTGGTGGCAGGCTAATTAGTTCCCCTGTGGGCTTTAAATACCAGGGCTCTTCCCCTCGTTTCGGCGTGGGGTCGTGTTGTATTCATGCTGAGTCATATTCTCTAACATCTAGACTCTTTCGGGAGATCCTCTGGTCTACCAATGCTGTAAGATGGATCTCTCCAGCCTTGAGATGTTTGCTCCAGCCTTCGTCTGCTGTCGCCGTAGCCTGTGGAGGAGACTGTTCTGCGCTCCCTGTAACTTCCACGGGAGGCACCCCAGCGCTCCACTGCAGACCCCAGCGCAGCTGTTCGTCCTGACGCACATCTAGACCAACGCGCATCTCCCGGACCCTCGGGCTTGGCACGCTCTCCAGTCACCAGCGCGCAACGCGCATCTTCAAGGGCTTTGGCCACCTGTCGCCGTTTGCCTGGAGGGAGACATTGTACTGCGCTCTCTAATTCTCTACGGGAGGTATTCCAGTGTTCCACTCCAGACCAGCGCGCCAGATGCGCTCAAGCCTTCGCCACCTGCCGCCGTTTGCCTGGAGGGAGACACTGTACTGCGCTCTCTAATCCTCTACGGGAGGTATTCCAGTGTTCCACTTCAGACCTTCGAGCTTGGCACGCTCCTCCGTACCAGCGCACAGACGCGCATCTTCCAGACCTTCGAGCTTGGCACGCTCCTCCGTACCAGCGCACTGACGCGCATCTTCCAGACCTTCGAGCTTGGCACGCTCCTCCGTACCAGCGCACAGACGCGCATCTTCCAGACCTTCGAGCTTGGCACGCTCTCCAGACCTCAGCGCGCCGACGCGCATCTTCCAGACCTTCGTGCTTGGCACACTCGCCCTCGCCACCGCCACTGTTCCGACGCGCACACCAAGGTGTGGCGCGCACTCTGTTCCTCGGCTCCGACAGCGGCTACCCGGTGGACGACGCCCTCGCCACCGCCACTGTTCCGACGCGCACACCAGGGTGTGGCGCGCACTCTGTTCCTCGGCTCCGACAGCGGCTACCCGGTGGACGACATCCTCGCCACCGCCGCTGTTCCAGCACCCTGTTCCTCGGCTCCGACAGCGGCTACCCGGTGGACGACATCCTCGCCACCGCCGCTGTTCCAGCACCCTGTTTCCTCGGCTCCGACAGCGGCTACCCGGTGGACGACATCCTCGCCACCGCCGCTGTTCCAGCACCCTGTTTCCTCGGCTCCGACAGCGGCTACCCGGTGGACGACATCCTCGCCACCGCCGCTGTTCCAGCACTCTGTTCCTCGGCTCCGACAGCCAGCCACCCGGTGGCGATGCCCTCGCCCCGCTGCTGTCCCCGTACCATTACGCATACGCCTGGGTGAGTTTTGATTGTGATGTCACTCACTCAGCGTAGTGCCCTTGCCCCCGTTCCCGCTGCTGCCCCTGTACCTTTACGCATACGCCTGGGTGAGTTTTGATTGTGATGTCACTCACTCAGCGTAATGCCCCTTGCCCTCGTTCCCGCTGCTGTTCCTGTACCATTACGCATACGCCTGGGTGAGTTTTGATTGTGATGTCACTCACCCAGCGTATTGCCTCCTTTAGTTCTCACTTAGTTATTAGTTTGGACATTTCATCTCCCACTCTGTTTTGTTCTCTCGTGGATAGTATTTTGGACATTTCATCTCCCACTGTGTGTTTATTCACACGAAGATAGTATTTACTTTGTTACTTTGTTATTTGGACTGTTCTGCATCTGCTCTGTTTGTTCCCTTTGAATATTAACCCTCTCCTCTGTTCTGCAGAGCGGCCCAGATGTTTTCCCACCAGTCCCCAGTTCCTCCCTGTCCCCAGCCCGCCTCCGCGGTTCTCTGTCCCCAGTTCCTCCCTGTCCCCAGCCCGCCTCCGCGGTTCTCTGTCCCCAGTTCCTCCCTGTTCCCCAGCCCGCCTCCGCGGGCCTCAGTCCCCTCTGCCCCTAGTTCTCCCCTTCTAGTTCCACCTAGTTCCTGGTCCCAAGTTCTCCCCTTCTAGTTCCACCTAGTTCCTTATCCCTAGTTCTCCTAGTCTCTAGTTCCTCTGTTCCCTAGGCGTTCCCTTAACCTTCCCTTAGGCGTTCCCTTACCTTCCCATAGTGTTCCCTTTTCCTGCCCGCCTCTTAAAGGCACTTTACCTTCCCCTCTTGTGTTATTCCAGTGTTTTGTGTTTTCTCCCTTAAAGGGACAGTGCCCTTTTTCCCTGTTCTAAATAAATATCTGTTTCTTGGCAAACCATCATACCTGTCTTGTGTTGTGCGATTGGGGTCGGTTACAAACCATAACAGTACGATCCCACCAAATCGACGACCCCAGCCAGCACAGACGGTGTATGTTGAGTTTGCCTTTTTTTTTTCTTGTTCCCTCTAGCTCCCCTGTTAGCCCTGTTAGCTCCCCTGTTAGCTTGTTAGTCTCCCCTCTAGCTCCCCTGTTAGCCCTGTTAGCTTCCCTGTTAGCCCAGTTTAGCTTCCTTGTTAGTCCTGTTTAGCTTCCTTGTTAGCCTGTTACTCCCCTGTTTAGCTTGTTAGTCTCCCCGGTTAGCTCCCCTGTTTGCTTCCCGTTTTGCCCTGTTTGACCCCCCTGTAGCTAGCCATGCCCTGGCAGCTAACCCAGTTTCCCTCTGCATGGCCCCGGTCTGCTAGCTTGGCCCCGGCTGTTAGCACAGCCTCTATGTTAATGCAGCCTTGCAGCAGGCATAGGCCCTGTAGCTAGCCAGGCCCAAGCAGCTAACCCGGTCCCTCTGCATGGCCTCCACTTTTTTGTGTAGTTTTTCCCACTGCTAGGACTGCCCTTTCAGCTAGCAAGGTCAGTTTATCTCACACAGCTAGGACTGTCCTTCCAGCTAGCTTGTGCTCTCATGCTGGTCCAGCCCTGTCTGCCAGCCTAGCTCCGGCAGCTAGCGCAGCCTCTATGTTGATGTAGCAGTACAGCTAGCATAGGCCCTGTAGCTATCAGTGCCCTGGCAGCTACCCTTTCCCTCTGCTAGCCTGGCTCCGGCAGCTTGCGCAGCCTCTATGTTGATGTAGCAGTACAGCTAGCATAGGCCCTGTAGCTATCAGTGCCCTGGCAGCTAACCTTCCCTCTGCTAGCCCTTTCCCGGTGCTTCCATGGTTACCCCTTAGCTACCCTGCTTGCCCCTCAGTTCCTCTAGACCAGTTGCTCTAGACCAGTTCTCTAGACCCAGTTCCTCTAGACCAGTTCCTCTAGACCAGTTCTCTAGACCAGTTCTCTAAACCAGTTCTCTAGACCAGTTCTCTTGCCCAGTTCGCTAGACTAGTTCTCTAGACCCAGTTCCTCTAGACCAGTTGCCCCTCTGCTACCCTAGTTACCCCTCGGCGACCCTGTTTCTTTTGCTAGCCCCACTCTTGTGGTGGCTTCCCCTGCTGGCTTGGCCAGTACCTCTTGTTTTGCCCCCTGCCACTCTGTCTGTATTTGTTTTGGGTCGCCGGGTGGCTCCCGTTGAGGGGGGGGTACTGTGAGGTTTTGCCCGCTGCTCACCACCTTTTCTCTGTTTCTTTAAAGCCTACTGTTAGAAATTCCCTTCTCACTCACTCTCTCTAGCCCCCACCCTCTCGTTCTTTACTCTCGTTTACTCTCAGTGGCCACACCTGGACTATTATCAATTACCTCTCGCACCTGTGGTGGCAGGCTAATTAGTTCCCCTGTGGGCTTTAAATACCAGGGCTCTTCCCCTCGTTTCGGCGTGGGGTCGTGTTGTATTCATGCTGAGTCATATTCTCTAACATCTAGACTCTTTCGGGAGATCCTCTGGTCTACCAATGCTGTAAGATGGATCTCTCCAGCCTTGAGATGTTTGCTCCAGCCTTCGTCTGCTGTCGCCGTAGCCTGTGGAGGAGACTGTTCTGCGCTCCCTGTAACTTCCACGGGAGGCACCCCAGCGCTCCACTGCAGACCCCAGCGCAGCTGTTCGTCCTGACGCACATCTAGACCAACGCGCATCTCCCGGACCCTCGGGCTTGGCACGCTCTCCAGTCACCAGCGCGCAACGCGCATCTTCAAGGGCTTTGGCCACCTGTCGCCGTTTGCCTGGAGGGAGACATTGTACTGCGCTCTCTAATTCTCTACGGGAGGTATTCCAGTGTTCCACTCCAGACCAGCGCGCCAGATGCGCTCAAGCCTTCGCCACCTGCCGCCGTTTGCCTGGAGGGAGACACTGTACTGCGCTCTCTAATCCTCTACGGGAGGTATTCCAGTGTTCCACTTCAGACCTTCGAGCTTGGCACGCTCCTCCGTACCAGCGCACAGACGCGCATCTTCCAGACCTTCGAGCTTGGCACGCTCCTCCGTACCAGCGCACTGACGCGCATCTTCCAGACCTTCGAGCTTGGCACGCTCCTCCGTACCAGCGCACAGACGCGCATCTTCCAGACCTTCGAGCTTGGCACGCTCTCCAGACCTCAGCGCGCCGACGCGCATCTTCCAGACCTTCGTGCTTGGCACACTCGCCCTCGCCACCGCCACTGTTCCGACGCGCACACCAAGGTGTGGCGCGCACTCTGTTCCTCGGCTCCGACAGCGGCTACCCGGTGGACGACGCCCTCGCCACCGCCACTGTTCCGACGCGCACACCAGGGTGTGGCGCGCACTCTGTTCCTCGGCTCCGACAGCGGCTACCCGGTGGACGACATCCTCGCCACCGCCGCTGTTCCAGCACCCTGTTCCTCGGCTCCGACAGCGGCTACCCGGTGGACGACATCCTCGCCACCGCCGCTGTTCCAGCACCCTGTTTCCTCGGCTCCGACAGCGGCTACCCGGTGGACGACATCCTCGCCACCGCCGCTGTTCCAGCACCCTGTTTCCTCGGCTCCGACAGCGGCTACCCGGTGGACGACATCCTCGCCACCGCCGCTGTTCCAGCACTCTGTTCCTCGGCTCCGACAGCCAGCCACCCGGTGGCGATGCCCTCGCCCCGCTGCTGTCCCCGTACCATTACGCATACGCCTGGGTGAGTTTTGATTGTGATGTCACTCACTCAGCGTAATGCCCTTGCCCCCGTTCCCGCTGCTGTCCCTGTACCTTTACGCATACGCCTGGGTGAGTTTTGATTGTGATGTCACTCACTCAGCGTAGTGCCCTTGCCCCCGTTCCCGCTGCTGTCCCTGTACCTTTACGCATACGCCTGGGTGAGTTTTGATTGTGATGTCACTCACTCAGCGTAGTGCCCTTGCCCCCGTTCCCGCTGCTGCCCCTGTACCTTTACGCATACGCCTGGGTGAGTTTTGATTGTGATGTCACTCACTCAGCGTAATGCCCCTTGCCCTCGTTCCCGCTGCTGTTCCTGTACCATTACGCATACGCCTGGGTGAGTTTTGATTGTGATGTCACTCACCCAGCGTATTGCCTCCTTTAGTTCTCACTTAGTTATTAGTTTGGACATTTCATCTCCCACTCTGTTTTGTTCTCTCGTGGATAGTATTTTGGACATTTCATCTCCCACTGTGTGTTTATTCACACGAAGATAGTATTTACTTTGTTACTTTGTTATTTGGACTGTTCTGCATCTGCTCTGTTTGTTCCCTTTGAATATTAACCCTCTCCTCTGTTCTGCAGAGCGGCCCAGATGTTTTCCCACCAGTCCCCAGTTCCTCCCTGTCCCCAGCCCGCCTCCGCGGTTCTCTGTCCCCAGTTCCTCCCTGTCCCCAGCCCGCCTCCGCGGTTCTCTGTCCCCAGTTCCTCCCTGTTCCCCAGCCCGCCTCCGCGGGCCTCAGTCCCCTCTGCCCCTAGTTCTCCCCTTCTAGTTCCACCTAGTTCCTGGTCCCAAGTTCTCCCCTTCTAGTTCCACCTAGTTCCTTATCCCTAGTTCTCCTAGTCTCTAGTTCCTCTGTTCCCTAGGCGTTCCCTTAACCTTCCCTTAGGCGTTCCCTTACCTTCCCATAGTGTTCCCTTTTCCTGCCCGCCTCTTAAAGGCACTTTACCTTCCCCTCTTGTGTTATTCCAGTGTTTTGTGTTTTCTCCCTTAAAGGGACAGTGCCCTTTTTCCCTGTTCTAAATAAATATCTGTTTCTTGGCAAACCATCATACCTGTCTTGTGTTGTGCGATTGGGGTCGGTTACAAACCATAACACCGCATGTGATTGGTGGAGGCGGGATCCTTACGAAAAACTGCTAATCATTGACACATGCTAGCCTGTAATAATCCCCCCCAGAAAAATGTACTTTGCATTTGATATATTGCAAATATATGCCATCACACACACTGGCATTTAAATGGTTAGAATTATAAAATGAATATGTGGTGTTATGATCAGGGCTGAAGTTGAATAAAATATTGTATTTATCAATTACAAAAAACTGAAAATCCATAAAAATCTGTGTTGTTGCTAATCATACATATGCTAGCCTGCTTTTTAACAATAATTTGTGATGCCATCACAAACACTGGCATTTAAAGGGTACAAATAAAAAAAAATGCCTGCACCAGAATGCAGGAAATTAAGTCTTTGTAACAAAAAGAATCCTGGTGGGGGACCCCCAGACCCCCTGCTTAAAAAGTGGCCTGACTGGGGCTATATTTCCTGGCCTGAATCATTTCCCCAGTCCGGCCCTGGTTAAAAGCCTCCAATGCTTATTAGTGTGTGTGCATGTTTCAACCATACATTTCCATTTAAAATTATATTTTTTTACCTCCTATAATAGTGGGGGTCGCGGCTCTCTGACACAGTTTTTTTTGGGTCGTGGCCTGAAAAGTTTGGGAACCCCTGGTCTAGCCTGTACCCCCCAGACATGTTGCTGGCCCAGTCAAAACAGTATCCTATCAGCCTCTCCATGGGCAGGTCGAGGCGTAAAAGTATTTTATACACAAAAACAGCGTCTCGGCTGTTGTGTCTGGGCCGGGCATTGTAAAAACCCCAAAAGAAGTTCTGAGCTTCCAAGTTGTCATCGGCTAACTGTATATTACACGAGAATTGTTCTTTTCCAGTGAGTGACATCAGTGGTTCCGTCAGCGCTCAAGCCAAAGAATGGGCTTTTGGATGCTTTGCCTCTAATTTGTCGCTGAATATCATGGGCAAACAGCTGTAAGATTTCGTTTTGGATGTTGTTGTGTCATAATCACAGCACGGGCCTACTTCACTCCCCCTCCTTTTCCCCTCACGTCCTCCACACGCTCCTCTTCATCCCCCTCTCTATCCACTGCGCACTCCTCATCATCCTCTCTTTCTTCAGTCACCCCTTCCTTCACCCTCATTCACCCAGCTGTATTCCATCCCCCTAATTCACACACGGGCAAGCACACCACTCTCCCCAGCTGCACCCTATCCTCCCCTGATGAGGGGACTATATCTGCACCTCGACGCTGACCAGAAGCTGTCATGGTATTAATTACCACTGCCCAGGTACGACGTCTCTGCCACAAGCTCTACTGCTAGATACCCTCCGTGTATTGGCTTACTCTAACCCGTTTCTCTCCTGTGCCCCAAAGGACCGCCGTCCCTGTCTGGACGTCACCTGTTCCCGAGAGGAACACCTATCTCCCGCTGCCACCCAGCAGCTCCAGCGTCCCTGTCTGGACGTCACCTGTTCCCGAGAGGAACACCTATCTCCCGCTGCCACCCAGCAGCTCCAGCGTCCCTGTCTGGACGTCACCTGTTCCCGAGAGGAACCCCTATTCACCCGCTGCCCCCCCAGCAGCTCCCCCGACAAGCACCAGGACCGCTTGCTCGCTCACTGCCGCCGTGGCAGCCACAGGACAGAACATTAACCCCGTTCTATTTCCCCCCCCCCAATTCCTGTGTTGCTCAATTATATTAAACACCCTTGAAACCGCTCCCTTTCTCTTCTCGTGTATTCAGCAATTGGGCTGTGCTCCAGACTCCAGTTCTCACAGAATACCACGACCAAGATGTCAGCACCAGCTGTACTCGAGACCGAGGAGGAGGATACACCTCCATCACGTAAGAGGAAGTTTCAAGGGGAGCCCGTGAGTATTACCAACGACCAGAATGCTCGGGTAGACCAACTCGCTCACTCGTTGGATGACATCATTGCTCAGCTTACCGCTATCGCACACGGCTCTGCGGGGCGAGAGACACAATATCGCCGTATTGAGGCACACCTGGCACAGCAGGCCCTACCAGCTGCTTCCCCCGCTGCACCAAGCCCCCCGCATAGAGAACCCCCTGTCACCGCACCAGAGCGTTACGATGGAAGCGTCTCTAAATGCCGTGCGTTTTTATTCCAGTGCTCGTTAGTGTTCGAACAACAACCCCACACGTTTCACAGCGATAGGTCTAAAGTAGCTTACCTGTCGGCGCTGCTCACAGGCGCGGCGTTGAGATGGGCCACCGCTCTCCACTTTAATAATTCCTTCCTCTGTACTTCGTACTCCGAGTACGTCGACGACATGCGTAAAGTGTTTGACCACCCTCCAGATGGCTCAGAGGGGGCCTCCGGCCTGTTTTCGATCCGCCAGGGAAGCCGCAGCGTAAGCGAATACGCTATCGATTTCCACATCCTCGCCGCCGGCTCCGACTGGGGGGACACACCGTTGCGAGGCGCATTCCGCCAGGGCTTGAACGACGCTATTAAAGACAAGCTTGCGTCCAAAGAAAGACCCACCTCCCTGAGCGAGCTAATCCATTTGGCATGGGAACTGGATCTGCGTCTTCGGGAACGTCGTCGAGAGAAGGCTAGCACCGCTCGTTCGCCTATACCCGATCCGCCTCGTCGCGCCGCCCGCGCTGAAGAAAATAGTTCCTCCGAGCCCATGGATCTCGACCGCTCACGTCTTCCTCCCAGCGAGCGCAGACACAGGCTCGCCACAGGAGCATGCCTGTACTGCGGCCAAACAGGACACTCTATTGTCTCATGCCCGCTTCGCCCCAAACGACGGGGCTCGACAGTAGCGCTGGGCGTCTGTTCGAGTCTAGATGTCGCTCCTAGCTCTGGCCCAAACATGTTATTCCGCGCCACGCTGTGTCTGAATAACCAAACACTCCCGTTATCTGCCCTGGTTGACTCAGGGGCCGACGAGAACCTCATCGACGCCGGAGTAGTCTCCCATTACAACATCGCTACTGACGCCCTGCCGATACCCTGCGACGCCCGGGGGTTAAACGGGAAACTACTTACGCGGATTACTCGCCACACCGTACCCCTTCGCCTTCTGCTATCCGGGAATCACAGCGAGAGTATTCGGTTTCACATTACCAACTCTCCCCACAATCCCATTGTCCTTGGCATGCCTTGGCTCAAGTTACACAATCCCGTTATCAATTGGCCTACCAGCCTGGTGACCAGCTGGAGCGCCCACTGTCACGTCGCTTGTCTACAGTCGGCTCGGCCGCCACTAGAGGGCGCCGGTTCGTACCCCCCCAAAGAGAACATAGATCTGTCTGCTATTCCGCCGGCCTACCACGATTTGAAGGCAGTTTTCAGCAAACAACAGGCTCTCTCCCTGCCTCCCCATCGCCAATACGACTGCGCCATTGATTTACTCCCCGGGGCGCCACTCCCCGCTAGTCGCCTGTTCAACCTCTCGCGCCCAGAGAGAGAATCAATGGAGAAGTACGTTCACGAATCCCTGGCCTCGGGCATAATCACCCCCTCTTCCTCTCCTGTAGGCGCAGGATTCTTCTTCGTTTCCAAGAAGGATCGTTCCCTTCGCCCCTGTATCGATTACCGGGGTCTCAACAACATCACGGTAAAGAACAAATACCCCCTACCTACCCCCTACCGTTAATCGACTCTGCTTTTGAGCCCCTGCAAGGTGCCACCATCTTCACAAAACTGGACCTCAGGAACACCTACCACCTTGTCCGCATGCGGGAAGGAGACGAGTGGAAGACGGCCTTCAAGACACCACTCGGCCACTTCGAGTACAAGGTAATGCCTTTCGGTCTGACCAACGCCCCTGCTGTCTTCCAGGCCCTCGTCAATGACGTTCTCCGTGACGTACTCCACCACTCCGTATTCGTCTACCTAGATGACATCCTGATCTTCTCCCGCTCCATGGAGGAGCATGTCCAGCACGTCCGCCGGGTCCTCCAGCGTCTTCTAGAGAACAAGCTGTTTGTCAAGGCGGAGAAGTGTGAGTTCCACGTCTCCTCCATCGGCTTCCTTGGCTACATCATAGAGGGCGGCAAGATCCGGGCGGACCCCGAGAAGATCAGAGCGGTGTCCGACTGGCCCCGTCCCACCAACGTTAAACAGCTCCAACGCTTCCTGGGATTCGCCAACTTTTATCGGCGCTTCATCAGGGACTACAGCCTGGTCGCGGCGCCTCTCACCCAACTCACCTCGCCTTCGGTGCCCTTCGTCTGGTCCGACGCAGTGGACTCCGCCTTCGCCGAGCTGCGCCGGCGCTTCACCACCGCTCCCATCCTCGTCCAGCCGGACACGTCCCGCCAGTTCGTGGTGGAGGTGGATGCCTCCTGCACCGGAGTAGGGGCGGTTCTTTCCCAGCGCTCTGCCACCGACCAGAAGCTGCACCCCTGCGCCTTTTTCTCACGCCGCCTAACCCCAGCCGAGGTCAACTACGACATCGGGAACCTGGAGCTCCTGGCGGTCAAGCTAGCCCTGGAGGAATGGAGGCACTGGCTGGAGGGATCGGAGGTCCCCTTCCTGGTTTGGACGGACCACAAGAACCTCGCCTACGTCTCAACGGCCAAGCGCCTGAACTCCCGCCAGGCTCGCTGGGCGCTGTTCTTTGCTAGGTTTAACTTCACCCTGACCTACCAGCCTGGTTCCAAGAACACCAAGCCAGACGCCCTCTCCCAGCAGTTCGTCCCTGAGGAGGGGTCCACACACCCCGACACCATCCTCTCTACCTCCTGTCTGGTGGCCACCGCCACCTGGGAGATCCAGTCCATCGTCAGAGAGGCACAGCGTGCCCAGCCGGACCCAGGTAACGGTCCACCTAACCGGCTTTTTGTCCCTGACCTCGTCCGCTCCCAGGTGCTCGAGTGGGTTCACACTTCCCAGTTCGCGTGCCACCCGGGGATCGACCGGACACTATCTCTGCTGAAGAGGCACTTCTGGTGGGTCACGATGAGAGAGGACACCCGCGCTTTCGTCCTGGCGTGCACCGTGTGTGCTCGTGCGAAGGCCTCCCACCGACCGCCCGCCGGACTCCTTCGTCCACTCCCAGTCCCCGGTCGGCCCTGGTCGCACGTCGCCCTGGACTTCGTCACCGGCCTTCCCCTCTCACACGGTAACACTGCCATCCTCACCATTGTTGACCGTTTCTCAAAGGCTGTGCACTTCGTTGCTCTCCCCAAACTCCCCTCTGCTGCAGAGACTGCTGACCTGATGGTACTCCACGTTCCGACTCCATGGGATCCCAGCTGACATCGTCTCCGACAGAGGCCCTCAGTTCATATCCCAGGTCTGGAGGGCGTTCTGTCGGGCTCTGGGGGCCATGGTCAGCCTCTCCTCCGGGTTCCACCCTCAGACCAACGGCCAGTCGGAGCGGGCCAACCAGGACCTGGGATCCGCACTCCGCTGCGTGACAGCCCGGGACCCCTCCGGCTGGAGCGCCTTCCTGCCGTGGGTGGAATACGCCCACAATTCCCTCTCTTCGGCGGCCACAGGTCAGTCCCCCTTTGAGTCATCTTTGGGCTACCAACCCCCGCTGTTCCCTGCCCAGGAAGAGGAGATCGCCGTACCATCGGTGCAGGACCATCTCCGTCGCTGCAGGACGATCTGGGAGGAGACGAGGGCTGCTCTGCTCCGGACTGCGGACCAGAACCGGCGCTTCGCCGACCGCCACCGGACCCCGGCTCCCGCCTATGTACCAGGTCAGATGGTATGGCTCTCGTCTCGGGACCTGCCACTCAAATCCGTCTCACGAAAGCTAACCCCCCGTTTCGTGGGGCCCTACAAGATCCTGTCCCTCATTAATCCCTCTGTTGTCAAGCTCCAGCTCCCCCCCCCATATGCGCATTCACCCTTCCTTCCATGTCTCCCAGCTCAAACCGGTGGTCTCCAGCCCCCTGTCTCCCCCTGCTCCAGAGCCCCCTCCTCTGCTGGTGATAGACGACCACCCGGCCTACGTGGTCCGGGAGTTGCTGGCCGTGCGGCGACGCGGCCGCGGCTTCCAGTACCTGGTCGACTGGGAGGGCTACGGCCCGGAGGAGCAGAGCTGGATCTCCCGGCCAATGATCCTGGACCCGACTCTCGTCCAGGACTTTCATCGGGCTCACCCTGACAAGCCTGGGCCGCCGGGAGGCGCCCATCGAGGGGGGGGGGTCCTGTCATAATCACAGCACGGGCCTACTTCACTCCCCCTCCTTTTCCCCTCACGTCCTCCACACGCTCCTCTTCATCCCCCTCTCTATCCACTGCGCACTCCTCATCATCCTCTCTTTCTTCAGTCACCCCTTCCTTCACCCTCATTCACCCAGCTGTATTCCATCCCCCTAATTCACACACGGGCAGTCACACCACTCTCCCCAGCTGCACCCTATCCTCCCCTGATGAGGGGACTATATCTGCACCTCGACGCTGACCAGAAGCTGTCGTGGTATTAATTACCACTGCCCAGGTACGACGTCTCTGCCACAAGCTCTACTGCTAGATACCCTCCGTGTATTGGCTTACTCTAACCCGTTTCTCTCCTGTGCCCCAAAGGACCGCCATCCCTGTCTGGACGTCACCTGTTCCCGAGAGGAACACCTATCTCCCGCTGCCACCCAGCAGCTCCAGCGTCCCTGTCTGGACGTCACCTGTTCCCGAGAGGAACCCCTATTCACCCGCTGCCCCCCCAGCAGCTCCCCCGACAAGCACCAGGACCGCTTGCTCGCTCACTGCCGCCGTGGCAGCCACAGGACAGAACATTAACCCTGTTCTATTCCCCCCCCCCAATTCCTGTGTTGCTCAATTCCATTAAACACCCTTGAAACCGCTCCCTTTCTCTTCTCGTGTATTCAGCAATTGGGCTGTGCTCCAGACTCCAGTTCTCACATGTTGGACATCCAGTTGTCTCTCTTTTGGAGCCAATTCTTCAACTCGGGATCAGACTTGGTGCGCACTCTTTCCATCATGAACACCCCATCCCTATTTGCATCACCCCTCAGTGGAAGCCCCTGGCGCCCGAGGGGGGGTATAGGGGAACAGACTCAGTTAACTCTTCAATACCTGATGCTGAGGCTGAACCTGTCGTCTCTGTCTCTCTCTGACGTTTATCAGATTTAGTGGGACTGTCACTGGGACCGGCGGGACATTTCGAAAATAAATCTGATATTTTTCTTTTCTGCGAGTGAGACATTCTGTGCTAGCAAAGTCTGACTACTAGCCAGTGGCGGCTGGCCACTAGGGGCGCTCGGGCGCCGACCCCCCTGGTGAACCCTGGTTAAATGAGAGAAGAACAAGATTTTTTTTTTTTTTTTGTTTTATAGCCCTATAAATTTAAAATTAATAATATTTACTAATTTTAAGTATGTTTGTGTTTCCAATGCACAATATAACGTTAATATATCAAATAATTTTTTTTCGTTTTCCTGAACAGGAAGTGACTCACTGAGCATAGCCGCATTTCTCCTAGCGGCTCCTAGCCGTATTTCTCGCCCGGGCTAGACGCAATAACACTCTGAGTGCGTCATCGCTGTATCCGTCGCAGCCAATCAGTGCGTAACGCGCTGTGCATTGAAATATGATGTATTATGTTGGAAACCGGGCGCGATTTGAAGCGTCTAAGCCAGCAGCCATAGCAGCGTCAAGAATTTCCGTAGCCGCATTTCGCGGAGACGCTCTCTGATTGGCCGACGTCAGTTATTTTTTCCGTAGCCGCATTTCGTGGAGACGCTCTCTGATTGGCCGACTTCAGTTTCTAGGTTGGTAGATAGTTGTGTTGTTGTGAGATGCAGCTATTTGTCTAGAGCGTGACTGCAAGTTCTTTCGACGGTTAAGCTTAGGCACTCTTTCAAAGTTGGTTAAGGTTAGAGTTTGTCTTAGAGCATGGCGATAGAATGCCAGGTAGTTTGCAGTCTGTTCGACGCGGAAATGGACAAAGAAATCAAGTACTTGTGTTGTGTGGTGCTAACAGCTAACACTTGGCTAACAAGCTATATGGCGGATGCAGTCTGGACAGTGGACAGTGGTCTGGAATAGATCAACAGTGGATTATACACTTTATCAAGCCCTCCTGCCCTGGACGTTTGCCTAAACAGTAAGTCTCTCTCGCTCTCTCTCTCTCTCTCTCGCTCTCGCTACACAGCTGTCTCCGAGAAATGCGGCTACGGAAATGATTGACTGTGCTTGCTGAGACGATAATAGGCTAGCGATTCAAAACGTGCTGCTGTGTTGTGAACTATAACATTAATTTAGCTGCTGCTGATGCATAATGAATGAATGGTGAGTTGTTTAAAATGACAACATACATGTGTTAATTATTTTATTGGATTGATCCGAGAGACAGAGAGAGAGATTGCTCCAGAGCATCTCAGAGCATTACATTTTCAACTCGACCTAACGTGGGTTGCGACCCACCAGGCTGCGATTGTACCAGCCGCTACTGCTACTAGCTAAAATCGACTGACTGCGCAAGCACTGTATCACAGTAGCTCAGTGGTCCGTGGCGCGTGGGAAGGGCGGGAGACGGGAGGTGAATACAATTAGTTGTTTCACCTGTCATTCAATCAGTCTGTGACAGTCTGTCATCACTCGAAAATCTACTCGGTTTTACACGTATGATTGTGTACATACAGTAGTGTAATGAATGAATGAAAACTTTATTTAACAGATTGGAGAATGGCTACAATACAGTACGGCTCAATACCCACAATATTAAAATGGTGAAGTGCTTTGAGCAGGATAAACTTATAATATACAGTGTTACAGTTATACAGTTACAGTATATACAAATATATAAATACTGTCATAAAAAAAACATATAAAATTTTTTTTTTTTTTTTTTTTTTTTTGCAATAATTGCAAAGTAGTACCCCCCCCCCCCCGCACCGCCCCTTCCAACGTCCCTGGGCATACAGACAGACAGGCAGGCAGGTAGGCATGCAGGCAGGCAGACAGACAGACAGACAGACAGACAGACAGACAGACAGACAGACAGACAGACAGACAGACAGACAGACAGACAGACAGACAGACAGACAGACAGACAGACAGACAGACAGACAGACAGACAGACAGACAGACAGACAGACAGACAGACAGACAGACAGACAGGGCGTCTCTGATTGAGTTTGATTGAGTGAGCGAGTGTTGGCGGGAAGCCAACTGTTTTGGGAAAATTACCAGGATGACATGCTGCTGACATCTAATCAGAGATGTGATGCATGCACACACACCCGCACACACACAGACACACACACAAATACACCCCCACACACACACACACACACACACACACAAATACACTCATACACCCACACACGCACTTGCACACAAATACACACACACGCACCCATGCACACGCCGTCTCATCTGGCAGCATGATAGATACAGAAGAGATAACAGACACGGAGGCTGCATTACAAAGAGAAACAATCTTCCATTCTTCACCCATCTCATAATTGGTCTCATTCTCTCGTTACCGCTCTCTCTCTGCGGGACGGAGGACACTGATAGAAGCGGGATTGCTGTCAAAGTGCTCATTTAACAGTTTTCTTTTATGGCACCATGCTGCGGCAGACGTCAGGGAGAGACTGGCTTGCATTCAGAATATGTACCTAACAAGAGGGTGGTTGGATTGGTCTGATTCTTTTTTTTATTTTTATTATTGTGTTTTTGGTAGATTTTTATTTGTTTGTACTACCGGGCAGTCTGGTAGAGGGAGAGAGAGAGGAAGAACGGGAGACAGAGCGGGGGGAATACATTTGGCAAAGGATGCCGGGTCCGGGAATCGAACCCGGGTTGGCCGCTTTGCGACGCAGCGCGTTACATGGGTCGCCACTTGGGTGCCCGGATTGGTCTGATTCTGTGAGTGATGTGTTGACTCTAGGGCTGACCTCGACTAGTCCGTGCACCACCCTGGCGTCGTGAAAATCATTATTTAATAAAACACAGAAAAGGATCACCAAGTTACTCTGGATAAAGAACCCCTTTACAGACAACATTGAGACAAAGCTTCCTGACACATCTCCATCCAAACTCTTGGAAGAACTCATTGAAATCTCATCTGATACCACCTGGAGAGCTCGCTTCAGTGAAGTGCCCCTGGAAACATGTTGGTCTGAGTGTGGTGCTGAGTACCAAGTATTTCATGATGCAGCAGTTAAGGTGTTGATACCATTCAGCACCACATATCTGTGTGAAGCTGGCTTTTCATCCATGACAGCTCTGAAAACAAAATATAGGGCCATGTTGAGCCTTGAGGATGACATGCGTGTTGCCTTGTCAAAGATCTCCCCACGTATTGACCGTATTATTAGCCAGCAGCAGCAGCAGACCTCGCATTGAGCTAGAAATGTCCACTGAGTGAACGAGTGCTTATCTTCTGTATTTATTTATATTTTTTGAGAAATGGTAACTTGGTGATCCTTTTCTGTATTTAAAAGAAATACATGATTTTCAGTTTTTGAGAAATGGTCACACTTATCCAAATATGCTATTTTAATGGAAAACAGTGCAGCTGTAACAGATAGCACTTTAGTGATAATTTTCTGTAATTTTATTTAAAAAAATATGCTATTTGATTTACTACTACAAGCAGTGTAATGTCAACAGTACTAAGCCATTTAGACCTGAAACGCCATTTAGACCTTATTTTGAAAGCAAGCACTTTTGTCATCATTGTAGCAAAAAAGACAGGACCGGAAAAGTCTTTATCGTATATAGGGGTGCCCTGGAATATTTTATTGGACACAGGGGTGCCTTGGCAGCAGAAAGGTTAAGAACCCCTGGACTAATCGATCGAAAGGAGCCGTAGTCGACTGCCATCCTCTTAGTCGAATGCAAAAAATATATATACATTATTATAATTTTTTATTTTATCATTCTTTCCAAAAGCAAAGAGGCCTAGAAGCGTGGCTAACGCTAATGGTGTGCATACCAGCGAGGCTAACTGCCTAAGAAAACAGGCACAGAGGCACTGAAATAGAATTTCACCTGTCTAATGAACACACTCAACCGTTGTCTGAGACGTATCCTCAGGATCTTCTGGCCAAACACTATCACCAACATCAAGCTGTGGGAATGCACCAAACAAGAATCAGTGGAGGTCCAGCTGACCAGGAGAAAATGGAGCTGGATTGGGCACACACTTCGAAGACACAAAACCGCAATAACCAAACAGGCATTAACCTGGAACCCACAAGGCAAGCGAGGCAGAGGAAGACCCAAAAACACCTGGAGAAGAGACACTGAGCAGGAACTCAAGACAACTGACGTGGAAACAGCTGGAGAGGATGGCGCAAGACAGACAGGGGTGGAAACTTTTCATCAATGGCCTATGTTCCGAAAGGAATAAAAGGCCTAAGTAAGTAAGTAAGTAATGAACACACTAGACAAATATCAAGATGTATCCATCAGTGGACCAATTGCATGCTTTCACAGAGGACAAGAAGCCTTCAGTCGACTTCTTCATACATTAAGCACCCCCCACCAAATGGAATGATCCCAAAATAAATAAATATATACCTTTTTTTTGCATGGGGGGGGGGGGGGGGGGGGGTAGTCGACTATCAGCTAATTTTGGCCAATCAAAGTCGACTATACAAATCCTTAGTCGGGGACAGGCCTAGTTGACTCTATAGAGCAGTTTGAGTGACAGACCAGGAGAGAAGAGAAGGAGACAAACAGACAGAGACAGAGAGATGAGATAGAAGGGAGAAAGGGAGAGACCAACCGAAAGAGAGATCTAAGGATCTCTATATTTAAGAGTTTTTCTTAAATATAAAATAAATAATATGTATCCTGGGTTTATCCATCTCAATCCTCATAAACGGTCCTATCTATGTGGGAAGAAAGGTCTGTGCAGTATTAGTAATATTCAGGATGGATCATAGAGGAAACAGAGACAGAATAGACAAATAGACAGAATGGTTGAATTTGTGCTTGATTAGACATTAGACTCACTTTAACATGCTGTTGTTTCCACACCTGTCCTGTAACATGTCTTTGTAGAGAAATGAGAAATACTAATTGACTGCATTTATATAGCACAATTAAATTCTAATTAGATCCTACCTAATCCCACCCCTAACCGACTGCAAGCTAGCCAAGCTTAGCACAAATGAATGTAAGCGGATACTGACCACTAGATTAGCTGTTGGCCAAAAACACCTCTCCTGGAGTTTTAAGCTAGGCTAGTGGTCCGTATTTACTTCCATTTATTTGTGCTAGCTTGGACATTTGGGCTAGCTTGCAGCCAGATATCTTTCTACTGAGCGTATAGGGAGGGAATTGGTATATATCTTCTTGTCTGACTCTGGAGAAGACAGTAAGAGCATGTTGACGTGCCCCTTTAATAATCGTTATCTTATAATTGTAGCCTACTGTACCATTTACTTTCGGTGGCCATTGTGACATCATCATTAGAATGGTAACTTCTCAAAATTATAATGATTAATGTCTTGCCAGGTAGGCTAAAGGTCAATGTGGACATCTGACTCCAAGAAATCACCTTTACACAGACACACAATATCAAAACAATGCAAGCTTATAGTTGTACATTTAGGATTTTAATATACAGTTTTCAAGATAAAGTTGTTCTTTGATCATCAAAGCAACAGTTGTTTGGCTATATATAAAAAGCTATTTAGAAACCAGTAACTATAGACTTAAGAGACAATAGTGGTTGTGTGTGCTTTACGTCTTAAGGTATCAAATACAGACACATGTTTCTTCAGAGTGAAAGAGAGGATCAATACTCACACAGTGACATCTTAACAAACGTCTCACTGACTTACAAGAATCACGTCATCAATAGTTTGAAACCACATTACTAAACACGCTACTGAGCCATTTAGAACGAGTTATACTCCCAGTAATATGCAGAGAAAGATACTCAGGGTTGTGGGGAAGGGAGGGGGGTCACTTCATATTCAGTTCCATCAAAATCTGTTAATTTGTTCCACAAGCCATTAAGTTCTTAAACGGGTAATGCGCTAGCACTCTATCACCCTTGACCTACTCCTTCCTGGTCACAAAGGATGTCCAGCTGGTCTGGGGAGGAGGTGCCTCCGTACTGTTCTTATTGTTTTTTCTCTCTTTACACCTAATGTGTTGCAAGGTGAGGTATATGTATGCGTTTGTCTATTGGTCATTTTTGTGACATTGTAATGAAATGTCTATCTATCTGATTAATTCAAATTCAAATGGGATCAAAACATTATTTGTCTCTTGGCATTACATAATTATTGTTACCGTACAAACAAGGTCCCATGGGAGTCAGAGGAAAGGGAGGGACTTGGCCTCTCTATACGGTCCAACACACCTTTATCATAGGCTTTTAAAGTTAGAATCATCTTAGAATTGTCGTATAACAGTGACCTCTAGGCAAAACAGTCCCGCTTAGTATCACACTTTGTTCACATTTCTTTTGTTTTGGTCTGATGTGTGGATTGGAGTTTAGTAACCTATTATTCTGTGAATTTCTCCAGACGTCTCTTGACAGAGTCTGAGGTGTGGACAGCAGTAGCAACCCCTCCCCCATATCCCCACTCAACTCCAAACCCACACAAATCAGATCACGACACAAAAATGTAAACAAAGTGAAATGCCAAAGCGGGGGCCCTTTTGCCTAGAGGTTGCCGTTTGACTGCATTACAGATTCTACCTTTAAACAATGTTTCCCATTTCCAAAAGCCTGCATTGACAGGTGTTTTGGAATGTCAAGGTCTGTGGACTCTCTCTTCAGTACCATAGTTCAGCACCCAAGAACTAGAGGAAGAGGAAGAGGATGGATAATAAGAGGAAGATGAAGAGGTCACAGCCCCTCTCATGGCTTCTCTCATTGGTAATGGGACAATAACAGGATGTATGTCTCATTTCAGACATTATGGTTGACCCAACAGGCTCATCAGGAAACCTAAACAAAGTACTAATCCACCACAGGAAAAAAGGTACATAATGTAAGTTGTGTTATAGCCATAAGTAATGTATTTACGTATTGTATCGTCAAAAGTCCAAAACGCAACCAGGAATTGAACCAACAACCATTGCAGTCGCGGGCGAGTGCGCTCACCACTATCTAACTAAGATTATAGTTAGAGTTGATGTTAGTTTTAACATTCGCTTAACGGTTATGGTTAAAACATAAAGTTAGGGTTAAGGTTAGGGTTCCATCCCCAGCAGGGAACTTAAAGGTTTTATGAAAACGTAAAAGAGGGAAATGCATGATTATATACTTATTTGTAAGCCGGACACATGTTACATTTCCGATACAATACGTAAATATATAGCATATATCACATAATGTACATTATGTACCTTTTTCCCTGTGGTGGATTAGTACTTTATTTACATATTTTAAGCAAGATCGGGCTGTCTGGATAACCAGGGGAGCAACAGCCAACTAAGAAAAAGCAGAAAAAAGCAGTTTTTCTTAGCGCTGTATAATATCATGGGTGTATACATGTTCAGTCACCATGAATTTTTACAATGTCTTAATGAATCAACCCCTCAGGAGAACTGTCTCATATTCCTCTGGGACTCATACAGCACATGGTGAGCTCCGACCCTGAGGCAGTCAGAGGTTCAAACTAAACAGAGTTCACAAGCTAAACCTGTTCAGAGGAGGACCGATGCTACTCAGATTTGGACCATATAGTCATCAAAAAGGAAGGTACTGGAGCACACAGCTCATCTTTAGAAAGATATGTAATAGGGTGCAAGAAATCACTGACATTCAACACAAATGTCTTCTTCAAACATTATTGATTTTGTGCATCCTATTAAATATTTTTCTAAAGATGATCCGTCAGGGACAGGTCACGTGGGGAATCAATCCTGTGACCTTCCCGGGTGAGGGGGCTCTAAGCACCCCGGCCATGCTATTGCCCCTGAGAGTCTGGCACAAATCCTTGGACTATAATATTGGCACAATTACAGTACAATGTGATGTGATACGAGCAGAGCTGCTGGTAATCAGATCTCTAACACTGGCAGTGAGCTCTAATGCTCTGACCAGCAGATCAATACTCTTATAACTTATGAGCTGTAATGAAAACTCACTTCCTAAATTGACAGAAGTGAAATTGAACTGACCCCCAGTCCTGAGAGAGGGAGGGGGAGAGAGAGAGAGACACCCAGAGATAGCGACCACAGGGACAGAGTAAAGAGGTTTGGCAGTGCAGAGTTGAATGAAAAAGATTAATTGAGATATCTATTACAGTTTACTAATGCAACATCATACCTGGGTAGGGCTGGGTATCACGTTATCGACTGAATCGAATCGATACTAACCCGTGAAGAGATCAATTCATTTTCAATACCTTTAAGGGTAAAGAAAAAATGCTGTTTTCTCAGTCACTATTGCCGTTATTGTATTGAAACAATACCCGGCCCTGTACAGTACAGTACCTGGATCCTCGTAACGATACCCAGCCCTGCACCTGGGTCCTTGTAACGATACCCAGCCATGCACCTGGGTCCTCGTAATTGGTGTTACATTTCATTTCACTCAGGCTTGTTAAAGCACCCATGAATCTGGAATTTTTTTCATCGTTACTTATTTTCGCTGTAAATTTAACCGCTAGAATTAAAGGCTTGTCACACAGATTTTTTGTGTGCCTTGGAATAGGGGTGAGTGATACGATGATCTTAGATCATTACCAGGGTAAGATTTCGTCATATGCATTCAGAGATCGTGATATAGGCCATTGTTTTTGCCCAATCCATGTTTAGTTTCTATTCATAACTTTCACTGACTTTCACTCTGACACTGGTAGTCGTACTTGTGTTTAATGAGCTCAAGTGCTTTTAACCTTCTTTGTTTTTTAGGCCTGTACATTAAAGGCTGCAGTCAGAGTACTACATTGATACCATTTGGTTTGTACTGGTCAGTAACTTTCAAAATAGTAATAGAAAAGCAAAGTGAAAAAGATTGTGATACATATTGTGAATCATGAACATTTGTAGAATTATTGTGATATGACATTTTGGCCTTATTGCCCTGCCCTACCTCGGAGTAGGGATGGGAAATGAGTCACGTTTTCTCAGATTGAGTACTTACGTGAATCACTCGAGTAGTGCTCGAGTAATCGTTTGGGAAATCTATTTTTAGAACACATCTTAAAGAGTGTGGCAGCAGCAATAACAATGCACAGCAATATACCGATGCTTAATGCATATTGTCAGTCAACCATTTGTAATAATTACATTACCTCCACTCTGTCTGCAGCATGTCTCTCCGCTCATGGACAGGCATATTTCTTCTGTATCAATAGTCTATGATCGCTACGCAAAGTGGACGACATGTTGGCACAATTTGGAAATGCACAAACACGAACCAAGGCTTTCTGCCTCTCAACTAATCCAAGCGCAGTATTTCCATAATGTCCGAACCAGCTCTGAATGCATCTGACACGGAAAAATGCATGCTGTGTGCTACACGTCCAAAAGGCAACTCCAGCACCCGACTCTCAGCGCATTGTCCTGACTGCATGTCCGAAAAGGTCTTTAGGTAACACTAAGCGTGGCTGTATGCCGATGCAACAAACATTTCATGGTAACATTAGCATACCATCCCTATAATCCTCCTTACTCTCTCATGCTCCACACAGCTTCTAGTATTGTCTTCCTCACAACTCACGCCTTGCAGAATTTCAGTGCAAGATTTCAGAGTGAGATTTCTGTTTCAGTGGCACAAACTAGCACTTTTGATGGACGTACTTAGTGGTAACCAAATATATTTCTTTGAATTGAGTTCCCTCAAAAACCACTTGAGTTCAATTGAAATGGCGAGTACTGGAGTAATGGATTACCCTACCTTGGAATGCTTGAGATTGCCATTTTATCAAAGATTATTTTATCCAAACAGAAATCCTACCGATTCCAAACTGAAAAGGGAAAAAGTAGCACTTAAATCCTCTGTCTGAGTGACGGGCATGTGGAGGCCCCAGACATCAACTACTCTCATCCATCTGCAGTAAAGAATGCTGTTACTTTAGACTGAGATGACATGTGTTCAGTACTGCAGTGTTCCACTAGGGCTGGGAGGTACACTGACTACGAAGGTATTTTATATTGAATATGAAGGCATCTTTACTGAATATGAAGGTATTTTATACCGAATATGAAAGTATTTTTACAATACCGTCATCCACGATATAGACATATTGTAAAAAAAATAATACATAAACTGCTGTACATTTTTTGCTAATAGAATGTTTTTACCTCACAGCATTATTAAAAACGTAAATAAATTAGACAATTTTTAATTAAATAGCACCAAGACAGTTGTATTACAAGATAAAGACCTAAAAAAAAAAGAAATGTCATATCACATTGTAATTTGTACTGGAAAACAAAATTCTGTCAAAATACTGTTATACCATCCAAATTATTGGCATATTAGATTATATTTTGGCCATATCGCCCAGCCCTACGTTACCAGGCACTGAGATGGGTTTTCACTATGGATGCACCGATACTGGTATTTGATATCGGTCCGATACTAGGCTAAAATAGAATATTAGTATTGGAGAATTTCCGTGACACTAAAATCCAATACCAAGAAACACGTCTAACGCATTTTTGACACGTTAACTCTCAAATTGAGATAAATGTATTAAATCTCAATGATCTGTGTCCAATGACCCCAAGAATTACCATTAAAAGTTAATTACTATACTGTATAAGTAATGGATCGGTTCGGTACTCTGTATCGATATCGGGACTGAAAAAGTTGTATCGTTGCATCCTTAGTTTTCACTTCTGTTGACCATCCATTGATTATACTTGTCTCAGGCATGACCAATCCATCACAAAAAGCACTTTGAAGCTTGTTTTTACCCAGGTCTGATGAGCATCAGAGAAAAACAGATTTACAGCACAGTATACTTGTAAATGTATTCACTGCAAAGCCAATTCATTGGTTCTGGTTAAAAAAAAAATACTGTAATCCTCACACTAAATGTTTACGTAGCTGTCTCCCTTCCAACATGGCCACATGTAACTATCAGTAACCAGTTTTGAAAGATAATCCCTCATTTGTGTACAGTGGTAGAGTATGTCAAACACTGTAAAAGCACAATATTACTGTTCCACTGTAACTTGTTTACAAGATCCAGTAATAAGACACCAAATTATTACATTTCTCACATATCAACACTTGGCAATCATCGTCTCTTCCAGCATGGAGGGAACATTCCAAATATTTTGTGCAAGGCCTTTATCGCTAAGGATATTATATTCAAGAAACAATAACTACATATTGACTTGAATATAAATACCCAAATGCAGCTGGATTACCTTAAATTACCTTTTTAAATTGAACCGCTTTTACAGTGTTTTATTTATTTATTTGAGCACCAGAGGAAGTGTACAGTATATACAGCCCAAAGAGTAAGGCGTGACAACGTGACAGTGTAGTCCAATCCACTCAACACTAATCCAGTCCCTTCACTGCTATCGCCCTTCTAATCCACAGCGCTCCATTTCGTTCCGTTTCAGTCTTTTCCACGCCAATCTGTTTACGGTCATGTTTGCTGAGGCCAGCCCAGTCAAGTTCTCCATGGAGTTCTCTCAGTGTCTTTGGGTAAATTGTTGTCGTATACATTAGTGTTCCCCCCAGAAATGATGCAAGTCAAGGGGTGTTTTCTATACTTTTCCTAACCGAAGAGCCACCTTATTGTACTGAAGCCCCGCTAATATTGAGTCCACTTTTACATTGACTGTACATTTAGTAGATACAAGTTTGTAAACAGTGGTGTGTATATTGTACTTCCATAGGCAGTGGCCTGCAAAGTGATGTGAGTTTAGTGGCATGCTGTATTTGACATTGTAAAATATACAACAGGGTTCCTCCCTCTAAAGCTTTCTCTACCGTATAGCTAAAAACCTCTGTTGGAGTCCATTAAGTATATTCCTACCCCTGGCCTAAATTATACAGTTGTACAGTGTTGTGATCCTAGTAATCCATAATAAACCTGATTGAAAATAGGGATGGGTGTCTTTGAATGCATATCAATATGCATATTATCTTCTATATATATAAAAAAAAAAATCCAGGTAATCGTTTAACCCCACCCTCCAAAAGAAAATAAAGGTGTGCAACGCACTCATGAACAAATAATCACAACAGCGACTGTTTTCCATCTATTAGTGAAATAAATAAGGAAACCAATACATTTATTGAACATACAGTAGAAGAAAGGAAAAACCTCTAAATCAGTAGGGCTGAATCAGGGCCATTGGCACAAACAAACCCATCAGCTAGAGACCAATACCTACGTCATTTCCAGTAGAGTACTCAAATAACTGAGCCCATCCCTAACTGAAACCCCAGACCCAACAGGGGGAAAGCAGAGATCAGCTGAAGGAGGACTCCCACAACCTCCACCATCTCTAGTCGAGGGAGAATATTTAGGCCTTAAATATCTGACGCGCGGCTGACTAGCGGTTGGTACTGACCGGCGTTGTGTTGGTAACCATTACGTTTTGTTCCTCTGATATTCCAACACAACCCATCATAAGAGCACTAGGTCCTTCCTGTAATTATGAATTCTCAGTCAACTTGGTAAAATAAAGGTTATACAGTTGTATAGAAACTGTAAATATACAGTATTATGAACGAGGATGAAAGGTAAGCATTTTGGGCCCCCAGCCTCCTGTCAAAGTAATTTGGCTGGTCGAGTATCTCTCCTTACCGTCTCCATTCACCATATTCAAATGCTGGTCCGGTGAAGACATAATTCACCGGCCCGGGTCTGTAAAAAAACACTAGCAGTGACGGGTTAAGAGCGGACTAGTAACCTTTCATCACAGACAGCAAACAAGACTCTTAGCAGTTGGAGCCGGCGGGGGTGTAGTTGCTGAGCTCTCTGCGGATGGTGCTGAAGGGAGACAGCTCCAGCTCCGTGGTGCACTCGTGCTCGTTGTCGTCGCTGCCGGTGCCGGAGGAGGGACCGTGGTCGCAGCAGCAGCAGCAGCAGTCCAGGAAGGCCCTGCCCAGCGGGCGGCAGAGGAGCAGGAGGAGCGCCGGAGTGACGGCTGCCCGGCAGAACAGCAGCAGCTGGGAGAGGAGGTGGAGCACTGCCATGGTGCGCTCCGGCACGCCCGCCGCCATGTACGCCGAGACGATGTTGCAGATGTTCTCTGGGACCACGCAGGCCCCGTAGACTATGGCCAGCGCCACCACCGTGCAGTTCATCTGGCTCTCCAGGCGGATCTGCTTCTTGTTGCCACGCACGCTCGCCTGCTCTGCGCGGCGGATCTTGCGCGCCGTCACCAGGGAGCACCCGATGGTGAAGAGGGTGGGGAGGCAGAAGTAGCAGCCGAAGCACCACCACAGCCGTGCGCCCTCGTAGGTCAGCCCCAGGACGTACAGCGTGTCCGGCAGGGAGGTGGAGATGCGGATGACGCAGCGCTCCACCAAGGGCTCGTCCGGGACGCCGGTGTCTTCCGACACCAGCTGTCTGATGAGGAGCTCGGGGAGAGCCAATAGGAGAGCTCCGATCCAGATGACGGCCAGCTTGGCGGTGGTGGAGGTGCAGTTCTCGATCATCTCGTAGTACATCTGGACGTTGGTGGCGGCGCGGAAACGGTCGATGCACAGAGCGCACAGGGTGAAGGTGGTCACGCCCAGAGACGCCACCTGGAGAGAGAGAGGAAGAGAGAGAGAGAGAGAGAGAGAGAGAGAGAGAGAGAGAGAGAGAGAGAGAGAGAGAGAGAGAGAGAGAGAGAGAGAGAGAGAGAGAGAGAGAGAGAGAGAGAGAGAGAGAGAGAGAGAGAGAGAGAGAGAGAGAGAGAATTAGTATTTGGGCGATATTTGGCAATTCCATTGAAGGAGAGAGAGAAAGGGATAGGGAGGGTGAGAGAGACATAGAGTGATAGAGAGAGAGAGGGAGAGAAAGTGTGTGATTGCATCTGGGCCCACAGTGTGAGGGTTTTGAATTCTGGTCAACAGAAAGTGTCTGGCATCTGTCCAAAAACCTGTGGGGGGGTGTGTGTGTGTGTGTGTGTGTGTGTGTGTGTGTGTGTGTGTGTGTGTGTGTGTGTGTGTGTGTGTGTGGGGGGGGGGGGGGGTGGATACAGATTGTAAATAACAATTAAGTCACTCTGTATTCTTCACCAGTAAATCAAGCCATGGGATATACTATCACAATCAGGTTTGACTGGGTCACTTTCTGAATGCATTCCCTTATAGTTAGAAGTTACCTGTTGAGAAACATATTCAGTAACTTAGGCTACTCTAAATATCACAATATAAAAGTACTGTAATGTAATCTGGATACTTTCAGTTACTTTTGGATGTAATTGTAGTAAAATTAGTAATACACATGGCAAAATCACAACCAGTGTATAATTAATGGTTAGTGTCATTAATGGTTTCCTCTGGCAATTCAAATGCCTCAAGTGTTCCCATAGTAGCCTATATACAGCTCATCAGCATAAAGTCTGGGTATATAGTAAAGTCAAAACAACTGTAGTAGGCTATAGACAGCTCATCAGCATAAAGTCTTGGTATATAGTAAAGTCAAAACAACTGTAGTAGCCTATAGACAGCCCATCAGCACAAAGTCCGGGTATATAGTAAAGTCAAAACAACTGTAGTAGGCTATAGACAGCTCATCAGCATAAAGTCTGGGTATATAGTAAAGTCAAAACAACTGTAGTAGCCTATAGACAGCCCATCAGCACAAAGTCCGGGTATATAGTAAAGTCAAAACAACTGTAGTAGCCTATAGACAGCCCATCAGCACAAGGTCTGGGTATATAGTAAAGTCAAAACAACTGTAGTAGGCTATAGACAGCTCATCAGCATAAAGTCTGGGTATATAGTAAAGTCAAAACAACTGTAGTAGCCTATAGACAGCCCATCAGCACAAAGTCCGGGTATATAGTAAAGTCAAAACAACTGTAGTAGCCTATAGAAAACCCATCAGCACAAGGTCTGGGTATATATAAGGATAGGACAGCTACTGAGAAACTTTGCTTTTAAACTGGAGCATAAGATAAGATAAGATGACCCTTTATTAATCCGCTTGGGGAAATGTGGGTGTCAAAGCGGGGGGGGGGGATACAGGGGCGGGATACAGAGCTTCACAGTCCTATACAGTCCAGTATCTATATACACTATAGATACAATATAAAATATAAATACAAATACAATATAATATAAAAAAGTACAAATACAGATAGAGGGTAAGCTTGTCTAAATCTGTTAGTTAATCTAAAATCTTTTATGTATAAAATAATGTCATCTGCGTATAAGGATATTTTATGTTCCTCCTTATTCATTTTCAGTCCTTTAATGTGAATATTGTCTCGTACACATGACGCCAGCAATTCAATCACCATCGCGAAGAGTGAACTCGACAGTGGGCATCCTTGTCTTGTCCCTCTCGTTAGTGTAAAAAAATCAGAGGAAGCTCCATTGGTAATGACAGCTGCTTTAGGATTTTTATAGATTGCTTTAATCCAAGCGATAAAGTTTGGTCCCATATTAAGCTTGTCAAGTATAGAAAAAAGAAAGTTCCATTCAACCCTATCGAAGGCCTTCTCTGCGTCCAGTGATAGGAGCAGAGAAGGGCTCCGACTGGTGTCGAAATGGTTTATTACATTTAAAAGTCTCCTTATATTGTCAGCAGAATATCTCCCTTTTATGAAACCTGATTGGTCTGGATTAATCAATTTAGGCAACATATCTTCTAGTCTTTTTGCTAATAATTTGGTTATAATCTTGTAATCGTGATCTAAAAGACTAATAGGTCTATATGATGAACAATTTAAAGGATCTTTGCCACTTTTGTGCAATACTGTGATATGTGCTAGGTTCATTGATTGAGGGAGTATTCTATTGTGACAGAAATTATACATCATTGCCATAAAAATGGGATGAAGTTCAGTCCAAAATTCTTTATAAAATTCAGCAGAAAAACCATCTGGTCCTGGGCTTTTATTTATGGGCATTAACTTAATTGTGGCCAGAACCTCTTCTTTTGTAAATGATGAGTTAAGGTATTGCTGGTCTAATTCAGACAATTTTGACAATTTCTTATTTTGTAAGTACTGGTCCAGTTGTTCTTGTGAATGAGAACTTTGGGATTTGTAAAGTGTATTGTAGAATTCAAAGAAAGCTTGATTCATCTCTTTAGGTTGATATGTTATATTATAATTGAGATTAATTGCTTTAATAGTTCTTTCAGTTTGTTCTTTCTTTAATTGATGGGCCAGTAATTTACTTGGTTTATTGCCAAATTCGTAATGCTTTTGTCTAACGTAATTAATTTTTGTTGTAATTTCGTTTGAAATATTAAGGTTTAATTTGGCCCTGGCCACAATTAATTGTCTCCAATTGTCCTCTGTAGACGCTGTCTTATGAAGTGCTTCACATCTTATTACTTCTCTCTCAAGTTCTTGTGCTTGTGCTCTTTTTACTCGCTTTTTAAATGAACCATATGAAATTATTAGTCCTCTTAAAGTGGCTTTTGCAGCCTCCCAGATAATGTTAGGGTCAATGAGGGGGTCATTATTTTCCTTTATGTAGTTTGTAATCCATGTTCGCGTTTTTACTTTAAATTCTTCATCTTGGAGTAATGAATTATCAAATTTCCATTGTTTGGTGAACGAGTTGTTCCTATTAAACTGAATAGTCATGCATATTCTGGCATGATCTGATAAAATGATTGGGCTAATTTCACATTCCTTTATCATGTATATATATTTTGAGTAAATAAAGGCATAGTCTATTCTACTATATGAGTTATGTACATTTGAGAAGAAGCTGTAGTCTTTAATGCCTGGATGTAATTCACGCCAGACATCAATTAGGCCACTTTCTGCACATAACCCTTGAAGAACTTTTGAGGATTTGGAGCTATGGTTAGTTTGACTAGACTTATCCAATGCTGTCATTGTCAGATTAAAATCTCCCGCCATCACTCCAAAACCTTTACAGTTTTCATTGAACAGCAACACCATGTCAGACATAAATGTGGGTTCATCGGCATTGGGGGCATAAATGTTCAAAAAAGTAATGGATGTTCCCCAAATGCAGCCTGACACCAAGACAAACCGTCCGTTTGGGTCTGTAATTGTTTTTTCTACTGTAAATGGTATTGTTTTGTTAATCAAAATAGCCGTTCCCCTGCTATGACTTTTATATGATGAGAAATAGACCTGACCTACCCATTCTCTTTTTAACTTTGCGTGTTCAGTGTCTGACAAATATGTTTCTTGTAAAAAAGCCACATCTACTTTGTTTTCTTTTAGAAGGGATAACATTTTTTTCCTTTTAATAGGATTTCCCAAGCCTTTAATGTTCCACGAATTTATAATTATATCTGACATGGTAGTTGGTGCAATCTTTGAGGAGTATCTATGACTGTTTATACAACGGCATGCAAATTTCTCGATTCTGATTGGCCATTCACACGTCTTTATTGGCAACAATCCACGGTCCTGGGCTCAGGACCCGCCCACAACCGAATCACATAACCCTCCCCGGCTCACTCCGGGAGAAAACAAGATCGCGGACAACAAATGGTTATGTTGAAAGCACCATAACGACTAAATATGAAGCGATTCTGTCAAGGGGAATGTGTTAGTCCTTTAAACAATGTTGGATGATGTAATTGATGGGTCTTGACTCAATCTAGAACAAAAGAAAAATCGCGGATTGATTGATAGATTAATTGATTGATTTAAATTTCTTCCTTCCTACTTTCTACTGACTGCAGCGTTCTCTCTCACACACTGTCCGACGCTGGCGTACCCACAAACACACACACACACATACACACACACACACACACACACACACACATACACACACACACGCACACACACACACACACACACACACGCACACACACACACACACACTCCTGTCTGCAACAGCGGGGGAGTCAGACTGAGAGAGAAGCAGCGCTGTTTTAAGTGAGCATGGTCTATTGAATTGATTGATTGGTTGATTGCTAATTTTATTACTGTACCCCTGGTTTCCAACTGGTTAAGTTTAGGCTAAAAGAAATAAATAAAAAAATAGGGCGAAGAAAACGTTTTTTTCCTATAGGGCAAAGAAAACGTTTTAATTTGTTTTACCTACTTTATATTCTGCATCTGGTAATAAAACTTTCAATCAATCATTCCAATAATACACAGTTGGATGTGTTAGTTGGTTGGATGCACTTCAAGCTGCTTCCACATGAGGCAACTTCACTCAATCATTCCAATAATACACAGTTGGATGTGTTAGTTTGGTTGGATGCACTTCAAGCTGCTTCCACATGGAGTTGTGGGAACTACTTTTTCTGGCGGATGGTTTTTTCAATAAATCTTCGATTAATGTGTGTTTATTGTATAGAAATAAGGTTGGATGAATCTGGCAGTTGTATAAAAGCTTTACACCACGTGCAGTCGTGATTTGTGACCAATAAACCATGCCTAGGGGGGTCTAACGACCCTCGGCTGCGCCTCGGGCCTAACAACCACCCCTAGGCATGGTTTATTGGTCACAAACCACTCCTGCGTGTGATGTAATGCTTAAATACATTTGCCTCGAAAATATTGCCATTGCTTTTATTAATAAACATGACCAAAAAACAAAAACATAGAACACAAAACATACATAGAATACACATACATAGAATAAAAAACATACATGAAATACATCAACCCACCCCAGCCATGGTTTTCTGAACCACGACATTTACCCCCTTACTCCTAGTAGGCCATAGAGAAACAATAATGGAAAAAACAAAATAACTGAAAAAGAATTAAATCTTTCTTATATTGGCCCCTGGAGCTCTTGTCTTCAGTGTAATAACTTCCTTTTATTTATTTGTATTTCTCTTTACACCCCCTCCCCTCTTCACTTCCCCCCATGTTGTTAAATATGAGTTGGTCACCTGATATTACTGAATGGTGAGGGGTGTTTCTTATTAGGCAGACCTTTTTTTCTTTTTCTTTTTTTTTTCTTTTTATTATACTGCTGAGAGTTCTCCTCTCCACATACTTTTTACTAGTGATGCACCGATGTGAAAATTGTGGCCGATACCGATAACCGATATTAATATTGCTGTTCTGGCCGATACCGATATTTACCGATGTCGATATCTCTGTATAGAAAACACTTTTTTATGATAATCAAATAAAGAGCTATTTTCCAAAACGCATAATTTTTTTTACTTTTGTAACTTATTTTCAGAAATGACTGATATTTTGAAACTATTTAAGGCCAAAACATGTAAAAAGAAGAAAAAAAAGATTAAAAAAAAAAAAAAAAAAAAAGAGATTAAATTTTTTTTTTTTTATATATATCGGCCCTATCTTGATATCGGACCGATACCGATGTGTAAAAAAACGGCCATATCGGCCGATATTATATCGGCGGCCGATATATCGTGCATCACTACTTTTTACCATTCAGTCATTGTGACCTTCTAATGTTTGAGAGAAAAATATCAGTGCAAAACAGATGCATGTTAAATTCGTGCCATTCCTTGTACCCCCCTCCCTTCCTTTAGTTATGGTATCGTCCGTATGACGTCACACGTTGTTGCAGGAAGTACCGCTGCCAGACAGTAAATATACACGTTGAGGAGAAAAGAAAGAACAGCCGATCGCGACTGTATTGGCAAATCAATACCCCTTCCTCTGGGGTTTCAAAGTCAAGTGATTTGTCCGTATTATAACAGTCATAATGAGGGGGTGCAAACAAACAAAAAAAAACGTAAATGTCATCTTCTTACCTCCACCATGGGTAACGGTTTACGAGGCAAACCTCAGTCCAGCTCGTCGGCGAATGATTCTGCCTCTTTTGGATCGTCAAACAGGACAATTTTGTTTTTATGGAGGATTCGAAGCCGGTGGGGGTATGCAAATCCTCGAAACATGCCCTTTTCGATGAATATCTTGGTCATCCGGTCGAATTCTCTGCGTCTTCGACGTACCTCTGTGGGCAGGTCCTGGCGAATGGTGAGTTTGGCTTCCCCCTCTGTGATTGTAGATTTCTTTGCTGCTTGTAGGATCAGCTCTTTGTCCCCGATTCGTAAAAAGCGGATTAGGACTGGTCTGGGATATTTCCCAGCGTGTGGTTGTGATTGTGGTCGCGCTGGGCGAAACACTTGTTCCAGGTCGAGTGTTTTTTCCAATGAAAGCTTGAGCCAGTTGGGTAGTTTGTGCTGAATGTACTCAGGTAGAGTTTGGTTACCCTCCGATTTCTCTGGAAGCCCCAGCAAAACCAGATTTTTCCTCCTCCCTCTGTTTTCCAACTCATCCGTTTTCATCTCCATTGTTCTCAATGTCTTTTCGGCTCGGTGTAACTCTCGCTGGGTTGTTTGCAGGTTGTCCTCTAGTGCAGAAATCCTCTCTTCCGCCTCATCCAGGCGCTGCTTGTGTTTGTCGACTGCTTTGTTTGTTTTAGTCAGTCCTTCTTTAATCGCCGATACTTGGTTTGTCACCTTTTCCAGACGAGTATCGATACCGTCTAATCGGCCCAATATTGCAATGCGTTGAGATTTTAACTCTGACATAATTTCGACCAGAGTGGGGTCATTGTCTGTTTCAATTGTTTGGTCGTCGACATCTGGTTTGTTTCGCTGGCCTTTCCTTGTTGTTGTCATCTTGCAAATCACCACGTTTTATCAAAAGCCTTTACTTAATTTAAGTTGAAACAAAATTATTGAAATTGTCCTTGAGTGGAGGTAAGAATTGCAAATTTAATCACTGAGACAGTGTAGAGCTCTTAGTTCAGGCAGCCATCTTGTTTCCCAGCAGCCCTCTAACGTTAATCTAAAATCTGAATTCAGTCTGGTTTCAGTTGAGTTGATTTCAGGGTGTGTGTTTAACCTCTTAACGTTCAACATACCATATACGATACACCACCCCCGTGCGGGGGATGCGTGCACTTTGTGCTCGTCTGCCTTCTCCGGGCTGCATTTTTTGCTGATCAACCACCACACTCAACCTATTGCGTGCTTCGGGTCTCGAGTTACAAGACGAAATATCTGCCGTGCGTCATTGGACAGGCCGCTCCGTCAAGTGACCACATCCGACTGTATACGGTCCCGAACTAGCCAGTCGCTGCTGATGGCGAAGATTATTAACCACCGCTGTAGCCAAGGAGCGTCTGCTCCGAAAGCGATCCGAGACGGGCGGGTGAGAGTGTCTGAATTAATGGGAGTGGACGGCCATTTTGGATAATTACGCTGAATTATTGCGGTACACACAAAAAACTAATTTTCCATGGGACTTTTCTAAACTTTCTAAACCGTTATGTTTTTCAGCTCCTACAGTACCTCTCTAAAACAGCCATCTGGCAACAAGTCAACACCAAAATAAGGAGCAAATATTTTATTTCAGTGCATTCAAACCTCTGTTTCTCTATTACATTAGCACTCAAAGTGATTTTTCTTTATTGTGTAAGAAACTTCAGAATGTTACCTTTCAAAAGAGACCAGACTCATGCATGTGCTATAACTATAACGTATAATACATCGCAAATTACTTTGGGTATGCAAATCGCTTTCGTTTTATGCTAAATGTGCCCTAAGCTTAAGGGGTTAAAACTAGGTCTTAAATACTTCGAAGCTTCAATGCATGGGATTCGATTATGAAAATACAATTTGAATATTAAAAAATGTATAAAAAAATAATATGTAATTTTTTTTGTTGTTGTGCAAAATCAACTCTGCCTCTCTTTGTTAATTACAACAAGCAATGCTGTTTGTAACCCTTTGGAGGCCAAACCCCGAGATAAGTCGGTTAACTTGCCATGCTCTGGGCACCAAACTCGAGAAATCACGGGTTTTAATCGATATTTCTTTTATTCGCTATATCTATAATTTTTCATCCATCCAGCCTGACGTTATCATTGGGAATGGGTCTGAGCTCGCAAAGGACAAATACCGTCGCCTAATGTCTCCCGGATGGTATTGCACATCATTGGAATCCCTCTGGCTGGGGCTGTGCATCAATCTAAGAAGTCCGGTCCAGGTTTTCCTTCTCGGGCATGCAGTATCGTTATAACACATTGACTGGGGACACTCGGAGCAGCGTGGATTATGTATTTTGGACTATAACGTTGGATCAATAAACGGGATCAATATTTGGAATGGCGATCAGGAATTGGATTAACCTTTTTGCAGGACATCAGATGTGAGGTAAGGACTTTATCTTACGAATCTTGGGTTCCTTTAACCGCCATCGGAGCGCGTGTGTGTGTGTGAGGTTTGCGCAGACCAAAGTACGGAGAAGTGATTTTTCAGACCCTGCTTCTGTTCGCCCATGATGACACATATAATATCGATAATCTAGCGTTTATTTGAAAACGATTCATAAATCAAGCGACAAATGGCACGATTTCTAACTAAATACATTGAAGCTCGATTAGCTGGAGTTTATTGAGATGAGACAGAACGCTCTAGAAATATATTCATATTCATCACGGTATAAAACGGAAATGTATGTATGAAATCTGTATCTGTTTTGTGCATGTTGACTGGAAGCAACTCACTGACGATCACTGTGTTATTTAGATCTATTGCTATTATATTTGATATATTTTAAGCACTCGCAAATAAGTCCTATCCTACATTGGATAAAGCACTGGCGCTGAAGGGCCATCAGCGCCCTCTGCTGTTGGCGCCGGAAGTGTTAAGATGAGGTCGGACTCGGCACTGTGTTCATTGTGCTGCTTTTATAAAGCCTCAAATGATGGCTTACAATATTTCATGAAAGCAAAGTGTTTCGTTTGTCTAAGATTTAAAAAGGTTTAAACTTTACAGCGCTGACAAAGTTGAACAAAGTGCTGCTGTACAAGTCCCACAACATAAAAAAAGATTTTTATTTTTATTTATAATTTTTAATTTTTTTTGAAGCTTCGAATTAAAATAGAATCTCGGCCCCGAAGCTTCGAATTCCCAAAAAATATTCGAAGGTCAGCCCTAGTTAAAACTGCCCTTTTGTTCTGATAATTGAGCCATTAACCCCCAGAGTTAGGTAACCCAAAGGTGTATGACATCAGTAATTAGTGATGGAGATTTAAATGCGTGCTGGATAAGCGCTAGCGTAGCGTCAATGTACGAGGACGGACAAAGAGGAGTTTTCCTGTGGGAGTTCTCCAAGGGAGAAACCGACCAGAGTACTAAGTACCCCATTATCCTATTATTCCTCTTTGTCATTTCTCTATCTCTCTTCCTCCCCTCCTCACCTGGGAACCTCACCCTTCATCCTGCTACTCACACCTATCCCCTTCAACAATGTGTTTCCTACCCATTCCAACACTTTCTTCCACCAGACCAGCTTCAAGCCATCCACGCTAGGCTTGAGCGGTATCCTTTTTTTCACACCGTTATACCTTTATCACATAATACCCCGGTGCACGGTATTTGACGGTATGACTTTTCATTTTCATCAGCGGGGGGGGGGGGGGGGTGGCAACCCGTGTTACCAAGTAAACAAATCATCGTCAGCTCTCAGATTGGTAGTCAGAAGCCCGCAACGTTAGCGTTACTGCGTTAGCATCTAGCCTTGGCAGACTATTTGATTCGTTAAGGGCTCGAAATTGCATCAGTTTTGGTCATATGCTCCCGAAATGCTCCCGTTGTTTGGCTACTTCTATGTGCAGTGAAAACTACTCGAATGCTTTATAACCTAGTCATTGATTTAGTTCAGGGTAATCTAAGATTAGCCGCAGAGCTAACGCTAGTTAGCGTGAGCTAACGCTAGCTAATCAAGCTCAGTAGCTCACAGAGAGAGATAAACAGCTGACATCGGATAGTACAGGACAATACAAATACAATAAAAAGGCGGGTGGGGGCTGTTGTGTAAACCTTGTACTCTTTAGTTCACATATAATAAGAGACAGATTATTTGCTTGCTCCACCAGTGCACCACTCCACAACAACACACACCAACTCTCGTCACAACGCTTTACGGTATTTTCACAGCACTGTCGCAACATTACCGTAAAACATGAACACCGTTGTGACCCACTCGCTCCACTAGACTGGTCTCGCCCTCTGCTGGCGCGTGTGTGCACTACACTCCATGTGTGCACTACACTCAAAACTCCGTTTCACTGTAATAGAAGCTGAAGCGCATCTGTGATTTTGACGGTGACGTCGGTATTTCTAAATACCCCGGTATATCGTAATACCGTCATACTAGGGCTGGGCGATATGGCCTAAATATGATATCACGATATTTTCTGACCTTTCGGCGATACACGATACACATCACGATGTTTTTCTTTTTTACCCCAAACAATTCATTATGAGGCTTACCAAGACAGTATTTGAGTTTGCAAGCTAACATTAAAGACAAAATAAAATACCCATGCATTTAGCATTTTTATATTAGATTTAGATTATTAGATTATATATTGCATATGAGATATTATATGATTTAGATATGAAATATGATGAATTGAAAATGGGGGACCCTGATGTAAACAAGACTAAAGTCTTTCTCTGGTCTGCATCCCCTTAACAATTGTATGTATTGAGCTGTACTGTACCCATTCTGCAATATGTTAAAGTTTTAAATCAATCAATCAATAAATAGCATTTTAGCATTTTTATGAAACTACTGTATATATGTATGTCTCTAAATGTTTTGATGAATTGAAAATGGAGGACCCTTATGTAAAAAAGCCGAAAGTCTTTTTCTGGTCTTCATCCTCCTGTACTGTATTGTACCCATTCTGCAACCTTTTAATACAGTTTTCATTCATTCATTCTGACGGAAACATAATCATTTTGATTGACAGTCGAGTCTGCCAATGACGTCACACCGCTTGCACCCGCCCTGCTGTTCTTAGCACCAATCGGCAAGCGTTTGACTTCCTGAATGTCCCGTGTGCTAAACATCAACAAAGCTACTAACGTTAGCTCCCCGCGGCCGTCGAGTAGGAGACCAGTGCTTGACTAAATGAGGCATAATGATTTTACTACAACGAATGTTATAATAAAAGCCTTTCCATACATCTGTCTGATTGAAAACTTTATTAACAGACCGCGGAATGGGCATATCTCAGCACAGGCTGAGATATGAACGAGTAACGTGTGGACAGATTGACGCGACACAATCCTCTTGGGCAAAACATCACGATATGTTCCTGAATGTCCCGTGTGCTAAACATCAACAAAGCTACTAACGTTAGCTCCCCGCGGCCGTCGAGTAGGAGACCAGTGCTTGACTAAATGAGGCATAATGATTTTACTACAACGAATGTTATAATAAAAGCCTTTCCATACATCTGTCTGATTGAAAACTTTATTAACAGACCGCGGAATGGGCATATCTCAGCACAGGCTGAGATATGAACGAGTAACGTGTGGACAGATTGACGCGACACAATCCTCTTGGGCAAAACATCACGATATCCACGATACGTTGAAAAAGTGTATCGTTAATGAACTGTACCCGATATTTATATAATATCGTCATATCGCCCAGCCCTACGTCATACCGCCCAAGCCTAATCCACGCCAGTTTTGGAGCAATGCTGCAAACCTCGCCTACCCCTCCATGTGCCACAAATATACCTATCACTGTACGTGGAGGCTCATGTAATTGTCAATCAGCTGTCAGGAAAGCAGACTTCATTACTGCCTACACCCATAGTCAAAACCTCCAGCTTCTGGCTCTTACTGAGACCTGAATAACGCCAGATAATTAGACAACACCGGCAGCCTTATCTACTAGCTATAACTTCTCTCACACACCACAATCTTCCTGATGTGGTGAAGGCACTGGTCTCTTTACCTCTCCCTCATGGTCTACAAACTCAATATCACTTCCATCTCTGTCACTCTTCTCTCGAATATCATGCAGTATCTGTCTCTAACCCATTCAATCTCACCATTGTTACTCTCTATTATCCTCCAGGTCCCCTCGATCACTTCCCAGACGAGCTGGACATGTTTCTAAGCGCTTTCCCTGAAGATGTCACTCCCCTCCTTCTAATGGGTGATTTCAACCTGCCTGACTCGTCTCAGTCAGACACAGTGGTCTCTCTCCTACAATGCTTTGACCTGCCTATCACTGTCATGCTTCCGACTCCCAAAGCAGGCAGCTCCTTGGATCTCATATTATCCCATAAATCCAGCATCATTAACACCACAGTGACTCCCCTCCATATATCTGACGACTTCTTTATCCACCCCAACCCAATCCATCACAGTCAGATGCAACCTGCGCTCCCTATCCCCCGCCACCCTCTCCTCCGACATCCTATCCACTCTACCTTTGAGTGAGACTTTCTCTGCTCTCCTCACAGCAACCTCCAGCCTCCTCTCAGCCCTCTCAACCTCCTTCGACAAGCTCTTTCCCCTCGCCGAGAGGCCTGCCCGCCATTCCCCACCCAGTCCATGGCTGTCGGATGCAGTGAGAGAAGAAAGACAGGAGCTGAGAGGCCAAGAGGAAGTATAGAAAGTCACGCCTCTTGTTAGCTCCAAAACCATTACTACTGCCAATCAGGGAGCGAAATTAACTTTTTGACTCACCGGCCAGTGGCGGGTAGATGGGAAGAATCTACCCGCCAAGCATATTTCTTACCTGCCAACTTTCTTTTGATAACATTTTTTTTTATTATTATTTTATATAATTTTTTTTTTTTTTATAAAATATATATATTATATAATCATACTTGTGATTGTGTTATCTGCGAGACATCGCCACCTCGCTGTCTGCAAACAGCTCCACTGTCTGTGTGTATACTCGAGTGGCCTCCAGCTCCAGTAAGGATTCTCCGGCGCTGCAGCTGGACCCTAAACGCTACATTCAGCATGCAAAAGGATTCTCCTGCGCTGCACCTGGACCCTATTCAGCAGCCCTCACTCATGCGATGTAAGCCAGGGACTCGAATACGCATGTTGTTGTTGTAGGACATTGATGTCAGGAGCTTTCTGTAGCTACTGCTGGATGGCGTTGGGACAACGCCTCAGTGAACTATTTAGTTTACTGCGACATTTCGTAGTGACTGACTAGTGAGCTACCTAGCCAACGGAGGTATTATGCACTGGACTATTGCTGGAGCAGTTTTTGATGTCGGGAGCTATCCGTAGCTAGCCGGCTGCATAACGTTACACAATGCCTCATGTATTAAACTAAGTGAATAGTTGACTGGGTCATTTTGTAACGGTAGCTAACGTTATCTCACGAAGGTCCCACACTGACTAGACTAATGTCACGGTGACTGTCGGAGGCAATAGCCTCTGTTTACATGCAGGCATACAGAAACAGGTGGGGAGGGGTAGCAGCAGCAGCAGTGCGCGGTGACTGTCGGAGGCAATAGCCTCTGTTTACATGCAGGCATACAGAAACAGGTGGGGAGGGGTAGCAGCAGCAGCAGCAGCAGCAGCAGCAGCAGTGCGCGGTGACTGTCGGAGGCAATAGCCTCTGTTTACATGCAGGCATACAGAAACAGGTGGGGAGGGGTAGCAGCAGCAGCAGCAGTGCGCGGTGACTGTCGTTAGGCAATAGCCTCTGTTTACATGCAGGCATACAGAAACAGGTGGGGAGGGGTAGCAGCAGCAGCAGCAGCAGTGCGCGGTGACTGTCGGAGGCAATAGCCTCTGTTTACATGCAGGCATACAGAAACAGGTGGGGAGGGGTAGCAGCAGCAGCAGCAGCAGTGCGCGGTGACTGTCGGAGGCAATAGCCTCTGTTTACATGCAGGCATACAGAAACAGGTGGGGAGTATAGCAGCAGCAGCAGCAGCAGCAGCAGCAGCAGTGCGCGGTGCGATGCATGTCTGTGCTGAGACAGCGAGTGAGAACTCCGCTAAAGAATTGGATCATGATTTTCGGTTTTCACATGACTATTTGATTGCCCGCCACACGGCGGTCAGACCTCTCAGTGGGAGGCGCCAAACGTAAAAACTGAGTGCAAATGGCGGGTGGCGCTCTCTAGTTTCGGTCCCTGCTGCCAATGCTTCTTTCTTTCACCATAAGACCGAGGCCTCGGCTAAGAACCTTCGCAAACTGCACGCCACCTGGTCTACCGACCACCAAGCCTCTTCAACTCATTCAGAACGCAGCCGCATGTCTGATCTCCAACCTACTAAAGACAGCCCACTTCTTAGGGACCTGCACTGGCTCCCCATCGCTGCACGAATCCGCTTCAAGGTCCTCGACCTGGCATATCACACAGCGAAGGGAACGGCTCCCGCCTACCTCTGGTCAATGGTCTCTAACTACACACCCTCAAGACCTCTCCTACATCCTCTGGCCGCCTCAGACCCCCTCCTATCCAAGCTCAGGGTGGGTCATCAAAGAGAAGCCGCCAATTCTCAGTCCTCGCTCCACAATGGTGGAACAAACTTCCCACCAGTTAGGACAGCCAAAACCTGCCATTGACTAAAACACACTTGTTCAATCAATATCTGAAATGAAAAAAAATATATAATAATAATCCACTAACCTTCTTACTGTCTTATACTATCATGCACTATTCCTACTATACTAATATGTCTTTACTACTATGCACTTAAGACTGCAGCACCCAAGTTCCAGCACTGTTTGATGAACATTGTTACTCAGCTGTAAGAGTTGTACCCTTCCTGCTGACTTGTCATACAGAACTTGTAAGTCACTTTGGATAAAAGCGTCAGCTAAATGACAAAAAGTTAATGTAAATGTTATAGTAAAGTCAAACAACTGTAGTAGCCTATACACAAACCATCAGCACAAGGTCAAAACAGAGAACTTCACTACTCGTCCACACTCACAACAGGCCACACTCACAAAGTGATATAAGAACAGATTTCCTCTTATTTTATTCTTAACTAGCATTTTTTCTTACTTTGTTCTTACCTGGGATTCAGCAATGTTTTCTTATTTTTGCTTTTCTCTTAGGCAAGACCAAAATGTAAGAGTGGTCAAGAGCACTCTTAGATGTATGCAATACTCTGGAGCCTCAACTCAGACACAACACACACCGGTCAAATCATGTGCCTCCACACCTACAAGTTCTGAGCGCAGTACGTGTGTGTGTGTGTGTGTGTGTGTGTGTGTGTGTGTGTGTATGTGCTCGTGCACTGAGGCTGCCGCACTAAGCCATTTATTTATTTATATTTATTTATTTATGGAGCATTTATTTATCCACTCTGGTTGGACGGTGTATTGTACTTGTGCTGTATAATAACAATACATTTTAATCTAATCTAATGTTGAGAACAGTCGCAAATCGCTTCCTGTTGAATGGATCAGCATGGTGCAGATGCAATGCCGAACCTCTGCTGTTTTGCAAACCGCCCTCGCTGCTTTGCACACGCCTCATTCGCCTTATAAGGAGCTGGCGGGGTGTGTCTGTATGCAAATATATTGAACGAGAACGTGCATTTCAGTTTAAGAATGAGGGGGATCTCATTCATCTCATCATCATTCAACACACCTGTGTAAGAACAGATTTGGACGTTAACACTTTGAGTGCCAGCGACGTGTTATGTCGTTATTTCATGCCCCCCGTTGAGTGCCGACGACGCCAATTTTTGTTTTCTTTTTTTATTAGCGATCTGAATTCATATTTTATCAACCGAGTCTCCCGTTGGTACAGCAGCCGCTCTAGGAGCTCCGATGGGAAAATACCGCCCCCTATCATCTATCCCTGTGTAACTGCAGGCCATTCGATTACACTGGTGGATCTGTGGGGGGGGAGCCTACTGGCTCCACTATGCTGGCGAGGGATCTGATGAAGAGGGAAGTGATCGCGAGATGGAAAGCAGCCTGGAATATATATTTACAGCAGCCAATAATCAATCAATAAACGCGATCGATATTTGGAATGGCGATCAGGAATTGGAATAATCTTTTTGGAGAACATCTGATCTAAGGTAAGGAGTCTATGTTACCAGTTTTCAGAGCTGTTTTCACTGAGATAACAGTGTGTCCCGTATGTGTATATGTGTGTGTGTGTGTGCTGTTGAGGAAATAAGATAATCGATTTCTCAGCTCGCTTCTATAGCGTGCATAAGTACACATATACTATCGATAATCTAGCGTTTATTTGAAAACGATTCATAAATAGGCCGATAAATGACAACGTGTCTAGTGTATTCGAGAATATTCCAATAAATGCCGTTTATGACGGAATCTTTCTATTTTCCTGACATTTTCGAGAAAACGATAGCTTTTCGAAATGCTATAAAAAGGATATGAACCGATTAAAAAACAATCCGTTTCGACAATGTTGACTGCAAACAAGTCATTGATAAGCGACGGGCAGATTAGACACATAGCCATAATTTTAAACATAGATTATGCGTTTTTAACGCTATAATTGAAGTGGGTGGTGGCATTAAAGGGGGTAAAAAGGAAAACACGGCCGGCACTGAAAGTGTTAAGAACGGGTTGATGAATGTGGCGGTGGATTTTTTTATTTTCCCCTTAAGATACAGTTAAGAAAAAATATAAGAAAAATATAAGAGAGAGTTAACCCTTTATCTGCCAGGGATTATTCTGAACATAATCACCTCTCTGCCACCACTGTAAGTCTATGGAGATGTTCCCCTTCTTTCCAGGGCTATAACTTTTTAAATTGTATTGCTAAATTGACATTACTATGGCCCATTCAACGGCAAGTATCTATCGTTTAGGATGTAGCAACGTTCTACTTTTTCATTCACACATTCATACTAAAATACGGTCTAATGTATAAATATATTTTTATCGTTTTCTGCAGCATTCCATAGAACGTGAGTTATAGCTATAAATACATATATTAGATCATCAAATGTAGTTTGATACCGACGTCAGATTACAAATTTCAATTGTACAAGGTCCTAAACGTCATGCCTCATCATCTGCTGGTGACCGGAGGGGGGGGGGTGGTTTATAAGTCCGTGGCCCACGTTAAATAATTTATGTAGTATGGGTCATATATTGATCAGAGCAGTTTGTATCGAAAATAATAATCAAACATGCTGAAACTCACCGCAGCTTCCTCTGACCATTGGGTGATCAGCGTGGAGCAGAAAGATCGCTATTATGGGATGTTGATATATGCGATCCATTTCCAGGTTGTATAATACTATATACGTCCAAATCATGTTGTTTATCGAGTTATTAGCAACGGATCGCTATCCAGTGTATCAAGCTGGAGTCCCGCGAGCGATAGCGAGTGGCCGGACGAAATATGGGTGAGCACCACTTCCGGCCGCTCACTTCCGGTTTTGGCACCTCGCCGATCGGCCACCAGATGGCGGTCTTGCACCGTTGGAGAATTGAGAGGAGCTCTACAGCACACGTCAAGTCTCCGTGGGTGAAATATGATTGCCATGACAGATTTTTTAAATATTGATCTCAAAGACGCTGTACGACGTCATTGGCAGATTACACATGGCGAGGAATGACGTCTACACACGTCATTGGCGATTAAAGGGTTAAGAGAGTATTGGTGAATGAGGCCCAATGACCCAACCCCTTATAAAGCCACATTGTCTGAACAGTCATGACTACATGCTCTCCTCTCCATCACCTACCATAACACCACTCTGAACAGACCAGAGCGATCACATACACACTCCCCTGTGATATAACATACACCCTAATGACACTGTAATGATTCCACGTGTGAACAGAACACTTTGCACCGCGTTGCCTGGCGTTAGTCGAAGACTTTCACTGACGCAATTATCGTCTCTAAAGATATTACAAGTTAACCAGCCTCTCCTCCTCTCAGCTACAACATCTGCTGGATTAACACTCGTTTGGCAGAGTGACAAACTGGGATAAGATTCCCATGCAGCTGGAGTTTGTGAGTTTGCGAGTTTGTGTGTGTGTGTGTGTGAGAGAGAGAGAGAGAGAGAGAGAGAGAGAGAGAGAGAGAGAGAGAGAGAGAGAGAGAGAGAGAGAGAGAGAGAGAGAGAGAGAGAGAGAGAGAGAGAGAGAGAGAGAGAGAGAGATTTTTTTTGATTTTAGAAAAAACATTTATTTACATAATTCTCATTACAATGTGTGTCAATGCAATTAAATAACTACACATTATATCGGGCAACATGTGTCCCCATCATACTTAAAACCACATGAGGTCTCACATAAAAAAAAGTGCTAAAATACAACTGTCCTTCTGCAACACAACAAAAAACGTCATTGATGCTCCACCCAAACAAAAAAAAAGTGTCCATATTTCCTTTCAACACATATACCTCAGCAAGAACAACATATGAGCAACCCAAGAAGGGTCCCGTCAGTCCAGTTTTGTCCGTTTTGATTAGGCCTGCCGCGATAAGCAATAAATCGATTAATTGCTGCGATAATTAAAATGAATGCAATGATTTTGACGGGCGCGATTAATTGCTATTTGCGCGTTTGTTTTAATGAGGCGGAACCAGTGCCCCTTGTCAGTCACTGTCCGTGTTGGGAGGCGGGCCGCTGACGTTACTAGAGTACAGCACGGGAGCTCCGTGGGGCAATGCCACATAGCTTAACTACATTTCTCAATAGTGTTGCTCCTTTTAACCAAGTAGCATTATTTGTAGTGTAACGTTAGCTATTTTTAGACCCAAGTAGTTACTCGCTACTGCCCGGAGAAACTGGACTGCTAAATAAAGATGAAAGATAGAGCTTTGATTCTCATTCCATGCTAACAACATTAGCTAAATAGCTAACAAACGAAATACAACGTATAGCATAGCTACAAGTACAACACAGAATAACGTTAATACAATTACATGCATCATTGTTTACAATGAACGGGTGGGGCTAGTCAAAGGACTGGACACGGGGACAAGTTAAACATGAATTAATTTATTATAACACTCCGGTAGTTTCGAGTCGTGCTGCAGTGCTTACGCACCACAGCTATTCTATTATATACTGCTTTGACGCTTCCTCCTCATCGTTGATTGCCTGTAGTAGCTGCATCTAACGTTAGTAGCTAACGTTAAAACTAACCTAAAGTTAGTTGTTCACCAACAATTTGTTTTATCATTAGCTCAAAAACAGAACCGGACGAGACAAGTTGTCGGCTCATATGTTCTGCTTAGGATAATCACAACAATACTTCCGGTCCGGTCGGTGGGCTTCAAAATAAAAGTCTAAAACACCGGAAAAGACGGAGCGGTGGGCTTCAAAATAAACGTTTTGGGAAATAAATTTCTCAAAAAAAATTCTCTAACCGGTCGCAATAATATCGCTTATCGCGATATTTTCGGGGGCAATTAATCGCCCAGCAAAATATGTTATCGTGGCAGGCCTAGTTTTGATATTCAGCACATGAAACAGATCCCCCTCATCAGGACCCTCCGTTCCACTGAAATATTCCTGCAACAGGTATTGTCCCCCGATGCTCCACGCTTAGGTCCAGCCCCAGTAAAGAAGCCACTTCCTCTGTGTGGTGAATTTCTGGCCCGGCTACATCCACTACATTTTTCAGTTTCACCGTCCCAACTGAGTGCAGACGCTGCCCAACTCAATCAATCAATCACCACCCTCCCGAATATCCAGCCGTGCTCCATACATCAGAGGCTCCTCCATACAGTTAGTTAAAAACATAGACTTTAAAGGTTCAATATTGAGCGTGGAAAACTTAATATCACTCATAATCTCCAAAAGGAGTGCACAACAGATAAAAAAAACACAGGATCCGTCCTAAAATACCTGGACTCTGGTTACCCTTCATTATCCGTTTTATTGAGATTCTGTACAATTTTCCTCAGTCTAAAAACTTCCTGGGAAGTGCCCCATTGTTTTTCAACCTCATTTGAGTTCTTGCTGAAATAATAAACATCTCCTTATCTTCAAAAAAATCTCCAACTTTGACATTCTTCAAGTTTTTTGTTGTGTGCAGGAACGTCTGTATCTGCCTGACTGCATAACGTTTTTTCTGTTGTGAATCAGACACTTGAGAATCATTGGGAAACTCATTTTCCTCAGAACTTGTGCCCTCCTCATCCTCGCCCATGCTGGACTGAGAGGAAACTGTGCCTTCTACATCCTCCTGAGAGCCACTGTTGCCACTTTCTTTTTCCTTTTCAAATAATAAAAGTACATTTTCTCCCACCCCTCCATCACTACTTCCCACCACGTCATCCACTGTCTGACTGTTTACATTGTCTACCACATTCGGCTTTTTCTAGGGATGCTCGATATTGGCTTTTCTACCGATACTGTAACTGAGGGGTACAATTCCCTGACTGTATTACTAGATATGATACTTACTACCACTACCTTTGTACTTAATATTCGGCCACCCAGTACTCGGCATAAATATATTATGATGAACACTGTCACGTAGATGAAACGGATCCAACACAAATGTACGAATTAGAAATAGGTATTTATTTCTACACAGCGATGGTGTGTAGAGCAAGCACTTAATCAAATCAATCACATTTATGAATGGGAATTAGTATGCACTTTTATGGCAAGAGTATTCGTCGGTATATCAATAGAGAATGTCCAATCTCTGAAGGCGCAGGTGGTACATATACGACCTGGAATAGTTAAGGAATAACAGCAATGGTACTTTAATGATTATAGACTGGATACACTAGGGGGGGGGTTAATCCAGTCGCTTGTAAGCCGACAGGAGTAGGAAGGGGGGGGGGGGGTAGAATCCGGCTGCCTCATCCGGCCAAGGGTATCCCAGGTGAACCCACTGTAGTGCCGTTCAATGCGCCGGCGATCCTTGGACCACAGATGAAAGCAGATGGACTCTTTGTGGGCCGGCGTCCTCCGGTCCACGGAGGAGAGACGTGAAGCGACCTCGTCTTGCAGAGCGTCTCCTCACCTTGCGTCCTCTCCAGGGGGGGGGGTTCCAACACACGGCAGTGTCGGGGGTCTTTATCCATGGAATAATCAACGTATACAAAGCATAATCCGTGCCGGGGAAGGCGGGCTGTCGTCGGTAGAATAATCCGGTATACAGGTCCACTCGCTCGTCGGCTCTGGGGCTCCTCGGGTGCAGCTTCACGTGGGGTCAACCACCCTGGATAAGCAGCCAGTTCTCTGCCCGAAACGATGGGGTACTGACTACGGTAGTATTCTCACCGTACGAAGCACTATATATTAACAGACTATTATTAGCTTAATAGACTACGTCCAACTCGACGATATAGTGCCAAATATGACTATTCAAATATTAATATACACGATGTCTCAATACCGATGGTAGGCGAACTTGGCCTTACTCCCACACGTGGCGTCGCGGGGAGGCTTTACGTCTGTGACTCTATTGGAGGGTAAGAAACTGGACTGAAAAGGAAGTCCTACTTTAGTAGCGCAGTATATATACGCACTATGAACAAATAGTCCCATTAGTGGTGCGGTAGCCAGATTCCTACGCGGAACTAGGACTTGTTCGTACATGTTGAGCGGTACGTTTGAACTGGGTCTGAGGGGTATGACAGCCTGGCACCAAGGTCTCGACCAATAGTAGAATGGAGACTATTATGGGATGTTCAGTAGGCTAGAATGGATATTCAATGCATATTGTACAAGGAATATACAAGGGATATCAGGAATATTAGAGAATATACAAATACAATTAAATATATATATATAAATAAATATATATATTCGGTTTAATCTGGCCCTTCACAACAGCCACCCCCTGATTGGTCCCAGACCTAATCAGTTAAACAGAGACAGATTAATCGCGTTGTCTATTTACACATAAGGGTTTGCTGTAGGGGTCAGTCAACTTCACAAAGTCATAGGGTTATAGGGTCATGGTCATCATCGATTGTGTCTGGGAGTCGGGGCAGTTCTATGAGCCTCGCCACGGGACGGGTGTAAGTGCGACCCTGGACAAGCACTTCAGCTGCTCGGACCTTGCCGTCGGCACCGGTGATCACTTTGCTTACGCGGCCGGCCGGCCACATAGCTCTGGGCAGTGATTGATCAATAATCATGACGACTGTTCCTTCTGTCAAATTGTCTCTCTCCTTTACCCACTTCTGGCGGGTCTGTAGAGACGGTAGGTAGTGCAGTAGGAATGTCCTTTGTCGTGCACTCTCTATGGTGGGGTCTGCGGAGGCTACGGTGCTCAATCCACAGAACACAGACTTCTTATTTTCCACCTCCTCTGGACTTGCTTCCCTCGGGATAGGCATGGGCCACTGTCCTTCCGGGAGTCTTAGGAATGCGGGGCCGTCACTGTAAGCATTGTGACGGGTGAGGTCATCCAGGGGGATTCCCCGGGTGATGACGTCAGCTGGGTTCTGTTTTGTATCAACGTAGCGCCACTCTGTTTCTCCGGTTAACTCTTCGGTTAAGTCTTGAATCTCGGTGACTCTGACTCCCACGAAGACTTTGTACTTGCATGAGTCCGATTTGATCCAGGCGAGTACTGTCGTGGAATCTGACCACAGGATTGTTCTAGACACCGGTATGGTGAGCTCACGTTGGATGAGCGTGGCTAGGTTCGCTCCGGCTAGGGCTGCGCAGAGCTCTAGACGTGGGATAGATTGTTGCTTGCGTGGGGCTATTCTCGAGCGGGCGAGGACAAATGCTGTGTAGATCTCTCCCCCCTTTTCTTGGGCCCGCAAGTAGGCTACTGATCCGTATGCGACCTCTGAGGCGTCACTGAAGACGTGTAAGTCCATTTTACATGTCTCTGGCCTCACCGTGGGTGGGAAGTAGCTTCGGCGCATATTAACGCCTGGGAGTGAGTGGAGCTCCATCTCCCACTCTCTCCAGGTGGATGCAAGGTGTGCGGGAATGGGGTCGTCCCAGCCCTGGTCCTTGTCCCACAATGCTCGTACAATCATTTTTGCCCTGGTGGTGTACGGTAGAATACATCCTAGCGGGTCATATTGTCGGGCGAGTGTTGTGTACACACTCCGTCTGGTGGTCGGCGCCGCCGCCGGCCTTCCCTGCTCCGTAGTCAGGGGCTTGTGTCTGTAGTGAAGCGAATCTGTTTTGAATCGCCACACCAATCCCAGGGTCATCTCCTGGGCTTCTCCCGGGATTGTAGCCATCCAGGTCTCGCTGCTGGCTGCCTTGTCCTCGGAGGAGAGGCTGCGCAGTACTTGCGGATCGTTGCTGGCCGACTGCCTGAGATCAAAGCCGCCTTTGATCAATGAGGCGCGGAGTTTAATCAGGAGAGCCTCGGCTTCTTCCTGGGTTGAAAGGCTTTGTAGACAGTTGTCTACGTAGAAGCTGTTCTTTACGCTGTGTCGGACCTCTTCGTCCGCTGCTGGGTCCTCTGCTACATGTTTCTGTAGTGCAAATGTAGCACAGCAGGGGCTGCACGTCGTTCCGAAGGGGAGGACTTCCCATTGGTAGATGGCTGGGTGCTCATCTCCTGGCTTCTCTCTCCATAGGAACCGTAACAGGGGCTTGTCCTCCTCTACTAATCTCACCTGCAGGAACATTCCTTTAATGTCCCCGCTGATGGCCACCTTTTCCTGGCGGAAGCGGAGTAGAACGCCGAGTAGGGAGGGGCCGAGTGTGGGACCGGGCAGTAACTCTTTATTCAGATTTTGGGATCCGATCTGGTAGCTGCAGTTAAATACTATGCGGTCTTTACCGTTGTGATGGACCTTGTGGTGAGGCACGTACCACGATTCAGTGGTCTGGTCAGCCTCTTTAATGTCCATCTTTGTGACGTGTCCCGCTGTGATGAGCTTCTCAATCTCAGCGCGGTATACACTCTCTTGGGCGGGGTTCTTGGCTAAGCGCCGCTCCGTGTTCAGCAGGTACCGTTCTGTGGCGTCTGTCTTGGCGTGGAAAGTAGGCATTCCTTCTCGCCGCAGGAGTGGCGTGGCGTATCTCAACACGCCGTTGACCGGGACTCTCTTGGTCCCTGTCTCGAGGAGGTGAATGGCGTAAATGTCATCTTTAGAGCGAATGTCTTTCTTTCCGTTCTTAAAGGGCATTTGTTCCAAGGTCCATAGCCGCTCTACGTGTTGCAGGAGTGCGGTTTCTCCCTCTGTGACTCGGGAGTGGAGACATCTAGTGGCTGTACTTCGGTTGAGAGATTTGGCGAGCGGGCCTTGGAGAGTCCATCCCAAACGGGTCTCGACTGCTGCAGGACAGCCTCGGGGTCCGGTATGAACCCGGTCTATCGGGACAATGAGGTCTGCATGGTCGGAGCCTATCAACAGGGTCGGCATAGCATTGTCTATGAGCGGGATCGGTAACTTGCGCAGATGTGCATATTTCTCCATCAGCTTGGCGACGGGGTATGTGTACCGCGACAGTCCTATTTCTTGGCTGGTGAAAGCGTCTGTAATCTGGTACCGTCGCTCAGGCTGGCCGCTTGCTGCGATAGAGAATGAGACATTCTCGCCCTTTATCGTCTTCAAATCTCGTCTTATTGTCCGAATTGTCATTTGGGTTTCGCTTACCCGCAGCCCTAGCTGGGCCGCAGCGGAGGCGAGCAGAAGGGTCTTCTCTGACCCGTCATCGAGGACGGCGTAAGTGTCCAGGACTTTATTCTGGTAGCTTAGTGTCACACGCACTACTTTTAGGAGTACTCGGGCTCCACTGCTGCTGGCGGGATCGATGTACATGACGCTCGCTTTGCTGCTGGATGGTGCGGGTGAAGGGCGCCGTCTGTTACTGTCGTGAAGTATGTCCAGATGGGCTCCATCGCACTTGGTGCACCTTTTCTTTAAGCGGCATTCGGCTGCCATGTGTGAGCGCGCACAGCGAAAACAGCGCTTGTTGGACTTTATCCATTGACTTGCTTCCTCCGCGTTCAGCTTGGGGAAGGAGTCACATTGCGCTAGCCAGTGTTCTTTCTCACAGTAGGGGCACACTATCTTCCACTTCTCCGTTCTGGAGGGGGTACTGTGGCTCCTGCTGCTCGGTACTGACTCCGATTGGTGCATCACAGTCACCGATCTTCTTCCATCATTTAGTCGTCTGGTTCCTTCTCTGGAGCCAGGGGTGCTCCGTCCGAATGTATCTAGCCGTAGGCTGCTGACTTCTCTCGCCAGGAAGTCTGCTAGATCGAGGAGGTTCGGTTCGGGGCCATTCGGGTCTCGGTGGTCTCTCTGTCGCCTAAAACGCTCCTGTCGAGCGGGCGGCAGCTTCTCCAAGATCCTTTCCACATTTGAGTTGGCGTAAAGTTCATGCCTCCCCTTCTCTCTCTGCGCTCCCAACATCCCTACCAGGGACTGCACTCTGATGGACAGGTCGCCTGTACGTTAATGCCAAGCAAGCAGTGCAAAAATGCTTCCGCATTCGTCACCGCACGCTAGTGCGGTAAAGCGCCCTTCTTTTCAGACAAATGCTACCGTGCGTGCACCGGCGGCGGCGTGCTCGCTCAGGTGCGTGCGTGCGCCGGCGTGCTCGCGCGAGGTGCCCGCGCATGCGACACGAGCGGAGCTCAATATATAGAAGTCACCGCCCCTTATTCAGTATCTACCACTAGCTCAATCGGCAAGGACACATGGCTGTGGATCCTATGGCTTGTTTGCTGGCGAGTTCGAATCCCATCGAAAATATTTTTTAACGTGATTTTTTTTTAACGTGTATTCTTTCGCCGATTAAGGTTAGGCATTGTTTCGGAGTTGGTTAAGGTTAGAACGGTTAAGTTTAGGCGCTGTTAAGGAGCTGGTTAAGGTTAGAGTTTGTCAAAGAGAATGGCAATATAATTTCTATGGTTAAGGTTAGGCATGGTTATGATTAAGGTTAAGGTTAGGCATTGTTTCGGAGTTGGTTAAGGTTAGAACGGTTAAGTTTAGGCGTTGTTAAGGAGCTGGTTAAGGTTAGAGTTTGTCAAAGAGAATGGCAATAGACAGCCTATTTCCGCGCGACCTGGGCGCTGGGCGGCGGAAAATGAAAGGCGCATTACTGCATGCCACTACGGTAAATTTTTGCACTGCTTGCTTGGCATAAAGCTACACGCGGACAGGTCGTCCAGTGCTCGATTGTCTATTGCTGGGGGTAAGCGGTCGATGTGTCGGATCTCCTGGATCACGTAATCCCATATGCGCCCATACCTCTGGTCCAATGCTACCAGCGCTGCTGTGTATGGGGTGGTGGAAGTCGCGTAGGCGAGCGCTATATTATGTGCGCGGGGTACCTTTAAGTGCTTCAGTAGGATGGCGTATTTATGGCGTTCATCCAATACATCCACCAACATGGTCTCCAGACACATGCGGAGTTCTGTATACTGGGCCCGGTTCTCTTGGGTGAAGTCGGGTACCATAGGCGTGCCAATGTATGACGCTGACTGTGGATACATCGGCGAGCGTTGGGGGAGAGGCCTCCTAGGCGAGTCTCCTCCCGCTCCTTGGTATGGGCTGGTACCGGCAGTGTACCATGGCCCGCTTGTCCAGGTGCTGTTCCTCGGTGCGGGTCGTGCGTCGTGCTCACCCGTGTATAGAGTCGGGGGTCTGTAGCGCAGCTCCACGGGAGTATAGCCTGGGCTGTACCGGACCTCCTGGTCCGGTAGAGTACTGTGCTGTCGTCGGGCGTGGTTCTCCTCCTCTTCCTCTTCGTCTTCAGTTAGGTCATCCAGTGCTTGTAGTCTCTGGTTTAGCCTCTCCACAGGATATGCTGCTCCTTCCCGGTTGCTAGGTCTCGCTTGGACCGGTGGGGGGAGGTGGTCTGTGGGGGGTATAGACCTCGTCTGTTGGTCAAGTTCAGGGTTGTTTACTCGGCTAGGGGATGCCGCCCTGGAGGTGTGTCTAGACGAGTTCCTGGAGCCTCTGGCGGAGGGAGAGGGTGTTGTCCGTCTGATCAGCTGTTCTATTAGTTGCGCTTGCTGTCTGTCGCGCTCTGCGTCCCGTAGAGCACCAGCAGCTGCTCGCTGGCTGTCTGCTCGGTCTCGGGCCACATTCTCTTCCCTCTGAATGCGTCTTATTTCTAGACGTATATGCTCTTCTTCGCTCCGCTGCTGGATCTGCAGTCGGTCGCGTTCAGCAGCGGCGTTCAGGCTGATGAGGAAGGCCTGCTGTAGGGTCCTCTCTGCCTCGCTGGGGGAAGGCGGTTGTATAGGGGAGCCTTCCCTCGGGGTACTCCTTGCGGAGCCTTGGAGCTCTATCTCCACGGTGCTCTCCCCGTCTTCTTCCGTGCCGAGTTCTCTCTCGGTAGCGTTGTATTCCTCCCGGGACTCATCAGGGACTACTTCTTCAGTACTGGCGGGGTGTGAAGTCATGTCTGGTTCCCACTGGTCCCCACCGTGAACTTGGTCAGTTACATTAGAACCCGTAGGGGCCTCTATGGTCGGGGTAGTCTGGGCGTTGGGGTTAGACATACTTTTACTTTCTAGTTTTACCGCGTTTACTGTTAGTAGAAGACTAGGTTGTTGACTGACAGCGTAAGCCTCTAAGTACTGAGGGAGCCGTCGTTCGCGCTGCGGGCGTTGGTTAGGAGGATCGTTTCGTGGAGTGTTCATCATAGGCCATTTCAATATTAATAACACTATATAAATATTACACTGATTACCATCCGGCTCGAAGGACCAATTCCCTGACTGTATTACTAGATATGATACTTACTACCACTACCTTTGTACTTAATATTCGGCCACCCAGTACTCGGCATAAATATATTATGATGAACACTGTCACGTAGATGAAACGGATCCAACACAAATGTACGAATTAGAAATAGGTCTTTATTTCTACACAGCGATGGTGTGTAGAGCAAGCACTTAATCAAATCAATCACATTTATGAATGGGAATTAGTATGCACTTTTATGGCAAGAGTATTCGTCGGTATATCAATAGAGAATGTCCAATCTCTGAAGGCGCAGGTGGTACATATACGACCTGGAATAGTTAAGGAATAACAGCAATGGTACTTTAATGATTATAGACTGGATACACTAGGGGGGGGGTTAATCCAGTCGCTTGTAAGCCGACAGGAGTAGGAAGGGGGGGGGGGGGTAGAATCCGGCTGCCTCATCCGGCCAAGGGTATCCCAGGTGAACCCACTGTAGTGCCGTTCAATGCGCCGGCGATCCTTGGACCACAGATGAAAGCAGATGGACTCTTTGTGGGCCGGCGTCCTCCGGTCCACGGAGGAGAGACGTGAAGCGACCTCGTCTTGCAGAGCGTCTCCTCACCTTGCGTCCTCTCCAGGGGGGGGGGTTCCAACACACGGCAGTGTCGGGGGTCTTTATCCATGGAATAATCAACGTATACAAAGCATAATCCGTGCCGGGGAAGGCGGGCTGTCGTCGGTAGAATAATCCGGTATACAGGTCCACTCGCTCGTCGGCTCTGGGGCTCCTCGGGTGCAGCTTCACGTGGGGTCAACCACCCTGGATAAGCAGCCAGTTCTCTGCCCGAAACGATGGGGTACTGACTACGGTAGTATTCTCACCGTACGAAGCACTATATATTAACAGACTATTATTAGCTTAATAGACTACGTCCAACTCGACGATATAGTGCCAAATATGACTATTCAAATATTAATATACACGATGTCTCAATACCGATGGTAGGCGAACTTGGCCTTACTCCCACACGTGGCGTCGCGGGGAGGCTTTACGTCTGTGACTCTATTGGAGGGTAAGAAACTGGACTGAAAAGGAAGTCCTACTTTAGTAGCGCAGTATATATACGCACTATGAACAAATAGTCCCATTAGTGGTGCGGTAGCCAGATTCCTACGCGGAACTAGGACTTGTTCGTACATGTTGAGCGGTACGTTTGAACTGGGTCTGAGGGGTATGGCAGCCTGGCACCAAGGTCTCGACCAATAGTAGAATGGAGACTATTATGGGATGTTCAGTAGGCTAGAATGGATATTCAATGCATATTGTACAAGGAATATACAAGGGATATCAGGAATATTAGAGAATATACAAATACAATTAAATATATATATATAAATAAATATATATATTCGGTTTAATCTGGCCCTTCACAACAGATACCGATATACCGATATTGTCCAACTCTTCATTTCCGATACCGATATCAACCGATATCAACCGATACCGATATATGCAGGGTTTCCCCCCCCAAAAAACGGAATAATTTCAGGTAATTAACATTACATATCTCTTGTCGTGTAATTAACACAACATTATGCATACTTTGACAATAAATCAAATAATAATTTGTTCTTACTTGCTTGCTTGGGTAAATAAAGGTTAAATAAATGTTTTTAAATAAATAAATTGAAAACCGATACCGATATTTTCCGAAATCACATTTTTATGCCAATATCGGACATCCCTAGCTTTTTCCCTATTACTTCACTGTCACTTGTCATATTTTCCTTATCTTTTTTCTTCCTCCGACGCGGTGTTGGGGGGACCAAAAAACCTCTGCTCTCCCCTGTTACCTCGCCACTGGTTGAAGGGGGAGCAGTCTCTCACTCCTCCCTTCTCTGTACCTGCTGCACTGCCCACAGCCTTGCGCTGCTGAGACCATGCATCTCTCACTCCCTCCTCTGTACCTGCACTACCACTGGTTGAGGGGGGAGCAGCGTCTCTCACTCCCTCCTCTGTACCTGCACTACCACTGGTTGAGGGGGGAGCAGCGTCTCTCACTCCTCCCTTCTCTGTACCTGCACTACCCGCAGCTCTACGCTGCCACACTCCTCCCTCTTCTGTACCTGCACTGCGCGCAGCGCTGCGTTCCTCCCGGGGCTGAGATTGTGCGTCTCTCGCCTCTCCCCTCAGACAATCGCGCACCATATGTCCCTCCTCTCCACACTTGAAACACTTTGAGTTTCCAGAGTTCACAAAAACAACATAGTCAAAATCATCAACTCTTAATTTTAAAACCAAATCAAACTCTTCTCCGCTGTTCTTGAGAATCATTCAAACCTGGCATCTATGTGAGACAACATGTTTCAACAGCGGAGATTTGCATCCAGACGACAGTTTCCTTATCGGGGAAATTATCCTCCCATGTCGTGCAAGTTGACTTATTAGTATTTCGTCACTTATGAATGGCGGGATGTTATTTATATTAATCATTCTGCCTGGTGTGGAGAGAGGCGCCACAGCGATGAACACATCATCAATATTAATTCCGGATTCTACCACCGAGTTCACCTTCTCCAAACAATCGAGAAAAATCACTACTCCACCGTTCATTCTCGCAGCTGATTTAACACTTTTATGCCCAACAACTTCAGCTACTGCCAAGCTGCAGTCCTCTACGGACACATTAGAAGCATTAATCTTTACACCATACTTCCTGCCGAGTTTGGCAAACTCGATACTGGCGTCTCACGCCAGCCAGCAGCACAACCTGGCCGACTGCTAAACAAACACACTCCCACTTAAACCTGTACACGCCAAACACACAGCAAACTAACACTACACTATAATTACAATAGCATAAATAAATTTAACTAACTATTTAAATTCACTCTACTTTCCCGCACCTCCAATCTCCAATCTCGCTCCCAGCATGCACTGAGAGAGAGTGAGAGAGAGAGAGAGAGAGAGAGAGAGAGAGAGAGAGAGAGAGAGAGAGAGAGAGAGAGAGAGAGAGAGAGAGAGAGAGAGAGAGAGCGAGAAAAAGATAGAGTGTATATATGTTTGTGTGTGTCTGTCTGGTTATAAGTGTGTAAGTAGGTGTGTGTTTAAGTGTCTGTATATGTGTGTGTGTAGGGCTGCAACGATTAGTCGACATAATCGACGACGTGGATTATGAAAAATCGTCGACGAGATATTGTTGCGTTATTAGAATTATTTTTTTTTGCACTACCTATCTTTGTGAAAGTGGCTTCTCAGCTCTGGTCCAGCCAGCTGAAGACTTCTTAGCTTAACATAACAGACCAACAGTAAGTTTGGGGGAACTAATGGGATAACTGGGGATGTTGTTTGGTCCTGACAAGAGTCTCAAAGCAACTCTGAGGTCATGCTCAATGTCCAATCTGTTCCTCTGCTCTGTCTTCAGCTGGACCAGAGCTGAGAAGCCACTTCACAAAGATAGGTAGTGAAAAAAAAAATAAAAAAATTTATATATATATATATATATATATATTTTTTTTTTTAATATAATTGTTTTTCGATTAGTCGACTACCAAAATAGTCATTAGTTGCAGCCCTATGTGTGTGTAAGTGTATCTACACCTTTGTGTGTGTTTTTGTGTCTTTGTTCCCTTTCATTAAGTCACTGCCCTCCCTCCATTCCACCTCTATCCATTTTTATTTTATTTTCATCTCTCTCCTCCTTCCCTCTCTATCTGTATCTGTCTCTCTCTTGTTCTCTCTCTCCATGTACATCTGCCTATCTCCCTCTCTCTCTCTTTCTTTCTCTCACCCTCTCCCTGTATGTCTGCATCTCTTTCGCCCTCTCTCTCTCTCACCTCTCTATATCTTCCTCTCCCTGTATGTCTGCCTCTCTCTCTCTCCCTTTGTGTCTCTCTCCATCTCTCTGTGTATGTCTACCTCTCTCTCTCTTTCATCCCTTCTTCCTCTCTCTCACATAGTCATATCTCTTCCTCTGCTGGAAGTCTGATCTGTTCACGTACAAACAATCTTAAATAAATAATAACATATGTAATATATATAATAATAATAATAATAATAATAATAATAATAATAATAATAATAATAATAATAATAATAATAATAATAATAATAATAATAATAATAATAATAATAATAATAATAATAATAATAAATAATGCAATGGCTGTTCATCACATTGAACTGCATGATGGTAAGTCAACGATATACAATCATACTGAAATATCACAAATCCTGTATGTATGTGGTTTTTCTGACTGGATGGGAAGATGTTATTGAACACATTGATCATTTACCATATTCACACAGCAGCCATTTTGCTCTTATGTTATGCTCAGGTTGGGATGTCTTTCTGAGAGAGAGAGAGAGAGAGAGAGAGAGAGAGAGAGAGAGAGAGAGAGAGAGAGAGAGAGAGAGAGAGAGAGAGAGAGCGAGAGAGAGAGAGAGAGAGAGAGAGAGAGAGAGAGAGAGAGAGACCCCTCTTACCAGGAACCTCAACCAGTGATGCGTTGCTCATGTTGTGTGAGCAGAAGCGTGCACGGATGTGCACGCATGTGCACACAGGAATGCGCTGCACTCGACTGATGCGCCAACTCGCAGTACCCACCTGGCTACGTTGCATATCAATAGCGCCGGTCGTCAGGTGTTACATTCCATTCGTAGAGGCAATTAGGCAGTCTTTAGTCTGTCCTTATGCGAGGGACCATTTATGCGCATGCGCGGGAGCGTGCGTGCACGTGGCGTCATTAGCGTGCGGGCAACCAGTGTTGATATGAGGAACGCAACACTGACCTCAACCCAACAGATAAAGACATAAGGTTTCGTCGTAACATACGCACATATGTAACATTGCTGTTTTATCCTTTTCTGCAAATATTGTTCACTCATCTTGTTCACATAACAACAACAACAACAACAACAACAACAACAAGTACAGTTGTTTATTCACAATTTGATTTTTTTTTGTGCAGAACAGTTCTCCAAATCTCTCTCTCTC
>NC_140179.1:41899456-41936956 GCF_963971535.1 Notolepis coatsorum
GCACACATACAAACAAACAAACAAACAAACAACAAACAAACAAACAAACAAACACACACACACACACACACACACACACACACACGGTATACATTGACATTACCACATGGGCATGTCTGTCTGTTTATCTGCCTGTCTGCCTGAGACAGGGATACAGGCCTCATGTGTGAGTGTGAGGTAGGATAGAGAGAATGGAGGGATACAGGGTGTGTGTTTATTAATCATTTGCTATGACAACATGTACAAGTTACGTCATGCCAATAAAGCCATTTGAATTGAATTGGATTGAATTGAAGTGTGTATGTATGTATCTGTGTGCAGGTACAAAATAACTACACGCCCAGCGCCATTGGCTTGTAGATTTATTGTTTGGCGGCTAGAATTTAAGGTCTGCCCGCCACCTGGCGGCTAACAAAATACACTGCATCTACCTCGGCCGGCAGGTGAGCACGGAAGCTAGGGCACGGGCACGGGTGGAGCCGCCGCGGCTGTGCTCGGCGTCAATATGATGCGGCGGTGGTGAGTTGAAACTGTGTGTCTGTGTGTATGTGTCACGGGTCCGTTCTAATGTTTACAAACAATGAACCTTTAAATGTAAATGAGATGCGCTCTGCTCACGAGGTCAAGTTTGTAACATGAGACGCACATCACCCGTTACTTCACCCGTTCTTTAGCCTACAAGAAAACCCTGCAATCGCAGCGTGTTTTGATTGTGCTCTGATATTTTACTATTTCACATTTGATTTGACCAATATGTGGAGGCAGGTTCAAACAGGTTCAAGATAACTTCACATTTATTGGCAATTCGTTTCCTTATATCGCTTCCTCCAGGGTTCCAACTTGTGTTGACAAAATGCAACCCTGCTCAGCTACGGAGAATCAGCGCTCTCTCTCTAGACTAGAAAGGTGCACTCAGTAGAGCACAGATGTCCGCCAGGGCGGCAGCCACACATAATAATAATAATAGATTGGATTTGTAATGCACTTTTTGTTCACTGGGATCCCAAAGTGCTACACTACATGGTTAAAACAGTTAAAAAAATAGAAATAAAATAGTTATTAGGTAAAACAAATAAAATACAGAATAAAATAAGATAAAACTAGAACATAGTTAATTAAAAACATAGTATAAACAGACAATTTAAAAACAAAAGCGCAATAAAATTTAGATAAAAAGCTAACAGTCAAAGGCCTTTTTGAACAGGTAGGTTTCCAGGCCTGCCTTCCTCTCTCTCTCTCTCTCTCTCTCTCTCTCTCTCTCTCTCTCTCTCTCTCTCTCTCTCTCTCTCTCTCTCTCTCTCTCTCTCTCTCTCTATCTACCTCTCTCTCTCTCTCTGTTCAATGATTTAAAGTGGCCAAACGTTACAATATAAATACTAATTGGATTTTTGGCTGGTAAAAAATCTGCCCGGCTGGTAGTTTTTCAAATGGCTGGTTAGTCAAAAAGTTAAGTTTGTGTCCCTGTCTGTGTGTGTGAGACAGATAGGAGAGAAAGAGAGACAGACAGACAGACAGAGAGAGAGAGAGAGAGAGAGAGAGAGAGAGAGAGAGAGAGAGAGAGAGAGAGAGAGAGAGAGAGAGAGAGGAGAGAGAGAGAGAGAGAGAGAGAGAGAGAGAGAGAGAGAGAGAGAGAGAGAGAGAGAGAGAGAGAGAGAGAGAGAGAGAAGGATACATTTTTCCAGCACTGGTTTTAATAAAGCACCATTAACTTCCTGATTGAGGGTCCAGTGAGCCAGTGGCACCGGGGGCGTCCAGTGAGCCAGTGGCACCGGGGGCTCATGTTATTAATTGGGGTTTAACGACGACCAGGGAGGTGTTGGCAGCCATGTTGTGTCTGGAGGAGCTGTCAAGGTAATACGACCTATCTGGTGACAAATGGCCAAGGGATGAGAAACACACACACACACACACACACACACACACACACACACACACACACACACACACACACACACACACACACACACACACACACACACACACACACACACACACACACACACACACACACACACACACACACACACACACACACACACACACACACACACACACACACACACACACACACACACACACACACACACACACACACTTTCTCTGCCCCCCCCCCCCCCTCTCTCTCTCTCTCTCTCTCTCTCTCTCTCTCTCTCTCTCTCTCTCTCTCTCTCGCTCTCTGTCTATATCTCTCTCTCTCTCTAATTGTACCAGAGGGGCCTGGGCTGCAGCAGCTCCATTTTGTTCCTGGGTGTTTGAAACAGATCAGACCATCTTAGACCACTACAGACCATCTCAGACCACTACAGACCACTACAGACCATCTCAGACCACTACAGACCATCTCAGACCACTGCAGACCATCTCAGACCACTACAGACCATCTCAGACCACTACAGACCATCTCAGACCACTGAGATCTCAGACCACTACAGACCATCTCAGACCACTACAGACCATCTCAGACCACTGCAGACTATCTCAGACCACTGCAGACCATCTCAGACCACTACAGACCATCTCAGACCAGTACAGACCACTGCAGACCATCTCAGACCATCTCAAACAACTACAGACCATCTCAGACTACTGCAGACCATCTCAGACCATCTCAAACCACTACAGACCATCTCAGACCAGTACAGACCATCTCAGACCACTACAGACCATCTCAGACCAGTATAGACCATCACAGACCAGTACAGACCATCTCAGACCACTACAGACCATCACAGACCAGTATAGACCATCACAGACCAGTGCATACAGTCTCAGATCAGTACATACAATCTCAGACTGATACATACCATCTTAGCCCAACATATACCATCTCAGGCCAGTACAAACCTGTACAGACTAGAGGTTGGTCGATTAATCTGCACTGATAGAATGTCTCTGATGAAAACAGGCTGTCTCTGTTTTGCTAGCAGCTGTAAGAGCAAGGCCCTAACAACTATGAACCAATGAAGAATAACACAACTATGAACCAATGAAGAATGACACAACTATGAACCAATGAAGAATAACACAACTATGAACCAATGAAGAATAACACAACTATGAACCAATGAAGAATAACACAACTATGAACCAATGAAGAATAACACAACTATGGAGCAATGAAGAATAACACAACTATGAACCAATTGCCATCATTTGAGAGCCGCTTTTGCATAGATTATCCATAATGCGTGTGATTGACTCCTGATAATAATCCAAACAACTGTTAACATTAGGCCGAAGACAATGGGTCTCATTCACCAACGGACTTAAGACAAAAGATCTGACACATTTATGTCATCGCGCCACTTAAGTCATTTTTCGGGCCGATTTTGGGATTCATCAACGGTCCCTTCTCCTAGATTCGGTCATAACTAAGAGCAGGATTTAAGAGCGCTGAAGAGCAGTCGTAAGTCGACACACTGGTGTGTACCGTGTTCTTAAGGGCTTTATTTGGGAGGAATCATGGTGATTTCGTTCATGTCAACTCTACAGGCCTCCTTGGAATTAATTAATCATAATTTAAATAAATATGACAATATTTGTATGCTAAAAAATGCAGTTGACCATTTACAGTCATGCCTCAAGAGACTCTGCGCGGCATGTCCGCAATCGTTTGAGGTTTCGGTCAAGCTTATCACTGCGTACCATTTCTCATGCCTGTTTACTACATTTAATGCAGGTCGATGTCAACCAACATGCCAAGCAGCCTCTTGTGGGACACCGGTGCCCAAGGCCTCTGTGGAGTCTGGTCCGCTCATGCCCGACTCTGTGGTGATGTGACGCTAAGATGTGTACTGTACGTACTGTACTACTATAGGGCAGCGCAGTATCTGTGATCTCCTAATAATACAAGTCATTCGAATAATATAAGCCTACTGTTCATTCATTACACACGTAGGCTATACAGAGTGCATGCGTGTGTGCGTGTGTCGCAAAGCGCTTCCTCGCTGAATATGGAGCAAAGCCGAACCATTTTTTGCCCACGGCCCTGGCATTATAATGAGCTGGAGGGGCGTGTGTGTATGCAAATTAAGTCAACAGGAACACACACTCAGGATTCACAGCTGTGATCATTTGGGAAGTTAAGACAACCTCTCCACACGTTGGTGAATCCGGGGGTAATTGTCGTCGACTTTCTCTTATGACCTTCCAAGGAGGTTGTCGTAAGAGAAATCTTATGACAATGTTGGTGAATGAGGTCCACTGACTTTAGTAACTGCTGTATGTTAACGTTACAGATTTTAAATTAAGGTCACGTCTTTCAATGTAGACTTTTCCTGTGATTTATTTTTCAGAAAGTAATTCTCAACTGCATGAAAAAACCTTGAACTTCAAAATGTTGGCTAACCTTTGCAGTACCGGGGTAACGTTACGCTAAACGTTGGAACAGCTGATTTTACAGCAAGGCTGACAAGTGCCATTCAAATCATATGGAGTCTCGCATAGCCAGACAGGGATGAGAGAGGGAGGAAGGGGGATAGAGAGGGGAGATGGAGAGGGAGAGAGGGAGGAAGGGGAAGAGAGAGAGAGAGAGAGACAGGGAAAGATGGAGGGACTAAGGGAGAGAGGGAGTAAGGGGGATAGAGAGGGGGTAGGGAGAGAGGAGAGGGAGATATGGGAATATATGCCGACACAGAGATGCAGACAGACAGATTGAGACAGACATAGATGCAGACAGACAGATTGAGACAGACCGAGAAGCAGACAGACAGATTTAGACAGATAGATATGCAGACAGACAGAGACAGATAGAGGGAGAACAGTATAGACTAACATAACAGATCACCATTAGCGGTTGTTAAAACAAAGTCATGATTCTAATCACATACAAGACGCTGTAAATCTGTCAGGTGTGAGATAGGGACATCGCATTTTCTTACCGGTGTTACCGGTGACACTGGATATTTTAAAAGATAACGCTCAATATCTTTAGCGTTATGTGGTTTCATTGATCCGCTGTGTCTGTCCGTCCGTTTTCAACAAGGAGTATCCATTTGTTGGACAGACTGAGTTGAAGTGAGGTTCTAATTTTAAAAGAAACCAACGGACAGTAATACCTTCCGTCAGTTTTCTATTTGTTCATTGAGGATCAATGTTACTGCAGCCTTAAATCTTTAGATCTTGCTCTTACTTTGAAACAACATAAATGCTCACACTGTCCCTCTTATATTTAGTGCATCACACGAACACACTATTGCTGGTCTGGTCTGGTCTGGTCTGGTCTGAACTGGTCTGGTCTGGTCTGGTCTGGTCTGGTCTGAACTGGTCTGGTCTGGTCTGAACTGGTCTTGTCTGGACTGGTCTGAACTGGTCTGGTCTGAACTGGTCTAGACTGGTCTGGCCTGGTCTGGTCTGAACTGGTCTAGACTGGTCTGTCTTGCTGCCACGGGGCCCAGCAGGCTCACTCTTGTGGCGTGCTTCCTTCATTGTACAACGTTTACATATTGCAGGTTCCCTATTAGCAGCATTGGGTTTAAATCAGAAATATTACCAAATCCTCCGGCGTTGTTGTGTAACCTGTCGTGTCTCTAGAGCTTCTTTCTCTCCATCATGTGAAGTGAAACCTACTGCTATGACTCTGCGGCGTGCGAATCCTGTGACACGCTTATAGTGTTTTATAAAAAATATATATTATTTGATGAATGTATATATATATAAAAACTAAAAACAACAACAAAACATACACCGGTGGGGGCGGTGGGCAAGTAATGTACTCGTGGATGCCTGAACTAGGGCTGGGCGATATAACGATAACGATAAATATCGCGATATATTTTAATAATCGATATCGAATATCGAAATTAAAAAAGAATCGAAAAATCGTTTTTTTTTTTTTTTCTTTTTTTTACCTGCAACAGGGCAGTTTTAAAACCAGAGACAGTGGACAGACTTGTCTTTCTTGCCTGCAACTTAAAGTAATGGCTTTGCTTGTCCAAATGACAATACTGACCAAATTCAGATTTCTTTTTCTCTTGTCCATTTATTTTGTTTGCTTTCTAATTTAAAATACATTTTGAAAACGTCTGTACACAGTAGGCTATGTGTGCTAGCAGAACTAGACTCCAGTCACGAGTCACAGTGCACATGTGCAGTGGTTTGTCCACCAAAAAAGCGCCAAAAGATCGAAAATAAACTAGCAGAGCCAGAACTGTTCAACTCCTCTGGAGCCACAGCCAGCAGAGAAGCCGGTTTACTTTAGCTTTTAAACCAGCTGCAGCCTGAGAACTGGAGTGTGAGGGGATGTAACACTAAAGATGGCGGCAATGACAAAGAATTGCTGCAAAATAAACATACATCTGTTGTTAAAAAAAAATAAAAAATGTTATACTTATAACAATTCGATAATTATCGATATCGAGAAATAAAATAAAATGATCATATCGTTATCGCGATATGATTTTTTTCCATATCGCCCAGCCCTAGCCTGAACACAGAATAACACTGGTAACACAGACTACCACAGCAAGCCTAGTTTGAGAGAGAGGTACTGTGTGGAGTAGAGAGAGAGTATGGTTACTGTAGAAAATGTGTTTCTGCACAAATACTAGGGGTGTGAATCACCAGAGGCCCCACAATATGATATTATCACAATACTAGACTCACAATATTGTAATATCATGATATCACAATATACTGTGATTTATTGTGATTTATTACCTTTTTTTTCAACGGAAAATTATGTCCCTTACGGAAAACTTAACTCTGTTCACTTCATTCCAATCCTTTTTATCCAATATAACATTGGCATGCAAAATATTGTGATAAATTGTGATTCCTCCCGTCATAAAGATGTGGATTCTCTTCTACTCTAAAAAGCTGTTATTTTCCATTATCACAACAACAACATGGTGTTAAATTTCAATCTATCCGCAAACAAATACGGCTGATTCCTGATGACAAACTCCTATCGTCTACCAGTGAATATTTCATAATGTCGGTCTGTAATCAACTGTTTGGGTAACTGCATGCAACTGGTCTGTGGTGCTTTCTAGTGTTGCTGCACGCTCCTGTTTCAGAGCTAAAGAGGATCTCGTCCTGCAGACAAAGAGCTGAGTGAACTATCATCCATTACATCCCAGCTGATTACAGACTCTGAATAATTTACATATATTCCAATTAGCTATCATTTGTGCACCTAATTGAGGGGATGAGGGGTAGGGAGGACAGAGGAACTGTGTTTTGTGTGTGTGTGTCGTGTGTGTGAGAGACTGTGTGTAAGACTGTGTGCATAATTATGTATATGTATGTGCGTGTGTGTGTGTGTGTGGCTAATACATGTACATCTACTGTACTATATATCTAACACAGGGCAGCTCCACCTCCCAGCTAGACCTCATATTACTACAGAGCTCTTTCTCTCTGTCTCTTTCTCTCTCTCTCCCTTTTCTCTCCAGTCTCAGCCTCTCTCTCCCTCTCATTCTCTCTCTCCCTTTTCTCTCCAGTCTCAGCCTCTCTCTCCCTCTCCTTTTCTCCAGAGTCTCAGCCTCTCTCCATCTCCTTCTCTCTCCTTTTTTTCTCCTCCAGTCTCAGCCTCTCTCCCCTTTCTCTCCAGTCTCAACCTCTCTCTCCCTCCCCTTTCTCTCCAGTCTCAGCATCTTTCTCCACCTCCACTCTCTCCAGTCTCTCTCTCTCTCTCTCTCTCCCTCTCTCTCTCTCTCTCTCTCTCTCTCTCTCTCTCTCTCTCTCTCTCTCTCTCTCTCTCTCTCTCTCTATATATATATATATCCCAGAGATATATTGTTATCTGACTTTTCCTGCAGTGCATCTTTAACAATAACACACATGTGATTGTTTTTTAAAGACATGATTTGGGTCCATTAACTATCACTAGCATTGATAACGCTCATTCCTGGTAAAGGTGCACCGATGTCTCGGTCGGGTATCGGTATCGGCCGATAAGTGCCTTGTTGACTGCAATCGGCCTATCGGCCGATAAGCTCGAATGTGCCGATGGCAGTAGCCGATAAATATCCATCAATTTGTGTAGCGTCAAGACAAGAAAAAGTTCACTTGCGACCTGCACAACGCCGTCCCCAGTCCCCCCCACACACACACACACACACAAGCTACTGCATCAAAGTTACTACTTATGATTAACAAGGCATTCGTTTTGTGGCATTAACGTTATATAGTTAGTGTTACACGTTCAATAACATCAGCATATTATTTACCCGAACATAGCACGCGTTCATACTAGCTCAGTTCCTTCCGTTGCTCACAGAGCCCTGAGTTTTACCCATTCTGCAATCTGTTAATAACGTTTTCAATCAGACACATGTATAGAAAGGCTTTGTTTTATTATAACATTAGTTGCAGTAAAATCATTATGCCTCATTTAAGTCATCCTGCGGAGCTAAAAGCTAAACGTCGGCCGCGCCGTGTTGTTGTTGTTCTAGAAAACCTCTCTCGTCAAAATCAATGGCGGACAAAAGCAGAAGTAAAAAATGTATACGCGCTTGCTGATTGGTGGTAACAGCAGAGGCGGGTGCAAGCGGTGTGTGACGTAATTGGCAGAATCGACTGTCAATCAAAATGTCATTGGTTGAGACAATAGTATCTAGCTGCAGCCCAGCAGGTAGGCCATGCTGGGAGAACTAGTATCTAGCTGCAGCCCTGCAGAACATACTGGGAGAGAGATAGTGCTATTTCTTGGTGTTTCCTTTTTTTAAGTAAGTAAAAAGGCCTATGTTCATATCGGTGAGCACAATTTGTAAGACAAATATACAGTAGTTTCATAAAAAAAATATATTACAAAAAAATATATATATTACAAAAAAAAAAAAAAAAAAAAAAAAAAAATATCGGTATCGGTATCGGCCGATTGTGTTAGTTGAACAATCGGTATCAATGGCAAATTTTCATATCGGTGCATCCCTAATTCCTGGTATATGCAAATGTTCTGTAAATAAAGAGACTCATTCAAATTCGAATAAGTTCTGTTTCCTGAATGTCAACAACGAAAGCTGTTTATACTGTGTGTTTTTTTGGGTTAACTAAAGTGCCTCCTAGTCTGTGGCAAATCAGACAGGCTTCTAAGGCGGCGGTTACACCTTAGTTTCGTTTTCGTTTCATTGTCAGATGAGTTTCGCCGCAACGTGGCAGCCTCGAGTCACACTTTCGTTTTTGTCACCTGGGCACAGTGATGTAGTACACTGCCAAAGCAGTAGGTGGCAGTAGGTGGCGAACATGAAGGCAATTTCAACCAATCATAACTTGAATGTGCCAATACACTTCCTGAAAGCTCCAGCAAAGAAAATGTCAACAAGGCAGGGGCCTATGGGCGCCACCATCTTGCCTATTTACTCAATGCAGCAATTATTTTTCAGCAAAGCCTAATAAAAGTGCAATAAACAAAACGGATACATTCACTGTGTGTTCTGCCTGTCATTTGTTGATGAAACAAAACTAACATCAACACAAGTGACCACCAAGAGCGGATAGTTTAGTCTAAAAAAAGATCGGTAGCTACAGTTAGCTGCATGCTAACGTCAATGGAATATGCCATTATAATAATATAGCATTGTGGCTAGAAGCTAACGTTAGCTCACGCTAGTTAGCCAGCACCAAACTGATGATATCGGGAGCTATCAATAGTTAGATAACATTAGAGACAACGCTGTGTGTATTAAACAAAGGTGAATAGATGACTGGGCCTTTTTGTTTAATGCTTGTTAAGTTGAAAGAGGAGCTTTGAGCTAACAGGGTCTGATAGCTAATGCTAGCTCATGTTAGCCAGTGGTAATGCTAGCAGAATGAATGGATGTAAACTTTATTTAACATATTGCATAATGGGTACAATACAATACGGCTCAATACAAACAATTGTTAAGGGAATGCAGACTGTTATAGCTTGGACTGGGGTCCTTATAAGAATAACTTGACAACACATGGTAGCTGCAGCTATTTGGGACACAGGGACACGGAGCTGGAGCTCTGTCCCAAACACACACACACACCCACACACACAAACTCTGTTGTCACCGGAGGGCACGCAGATGGTATCTACTGCGCATGGGCGTTTTCGCAACAACGGCTCCGTGCAGACTACACGGCTGTTGTCGGCACGTTTTTTAGGGGTTCTCCAAAACGCAAACACAATTTAGCGTTTCAGCCGTATCCACCAAAAAACGCCAAAAAACGCATTTCTGTGTAAAAGGGACATGAAACGTATTCAAAAACGTATAAAAACGAGCACAAAAACACTGTGTGTAACCCCTGCCTAAGATTTAGTGTAATATCCCTGTATGACTCATTACAGCCAAAACCACCACCACAACTTTTACTAAGCATGTTATTGCTGCTGTTTCTTTGATTGTAGTTGAAGGTCTCCACCAGTGTGCATACTGTAGTTACGGCTAGGGATGCACCGAATGGGAAATTCTTGGCCGAAACCGATACCGAAAATAGAAAACAGTTGGCCGAAAACCGAAAGCCGAAAGGCCGGAAATTATTCATAGAATAGAATTTTTTTTACCAATGTTGTGGAACATTATGATTATGGAAGAATATATGATTATGGCTAAACTTAACTTAAATAATAAATAATCACTATTATGGGTCCATTTATTCAGCACTTCTGAATGCATACAGTACATTAATTCCATCTTTTCTCTGGCTGCGCAGCGGACATCTGTGCTCTACTGAGCGCACCTTTCTAGTCCCCAGCTGAATGTGCTCGCTTGACTCGGCACAGTAGACGCGCGACAGACAGACAGCGTCAATGTGAGAAACACAATCTCCCCCCCCTCTCTGAATAATATGCATATTAGATCACTCAGTGATTAACCGCGACGGGCATATAGTAAATAAGGATATAAAAGCATGTTAAAGACGCATTTATTGGACGCGTTGCGCGCAGAGTTTACATAGAAACAGCGCGACTCCCGACAACGCGACATCATCACAAGAACACGCGTTAGGTTACAGGTTGTTTCTGTTTCGGTGACATATTTTCGGTGAAAAAACTCTTTCGGCCGAAAGCCGAAAGGCCATTTTTGTATTGTTCATGGTGTAGCAACGTTAAACTTTTTCATTCACATATTCATACTAAAATATGATCTAAAGTATAAGTATGTTTTCATCTCTTTCTGCAGCTTTCTCCAGAACGTGATTTATAGCCCCAAATACATTATATTGATGATGAAATACAGTTTGGTAGGAATCTGTGCGAGATCAAAAATTTCAATTGGACGTACTTCTAGAAGTTTCTACGTATCATCTGATATTGACCGGATGGGCGGGGGATCGTTTATAATTCCGTGGGCAACGTTTTACCATTCATCTAATGTGGGTCAAATGTTCATCATAGCAGTTAGTGTCGAACACGGTAATATTACACGCTAAAACTCACCCCAGTCTCCGCGGGCCGTTGGGCGATCAGCGCGGGGTAGACAGTTTTCCATTATGGGATGTTGAAATACCCGGTCCATTTCCAGGTTGTATAATAATATATACGTCCAAATCATGTTGTTTTTTCGAGTTATTTGCAGCGATCGATGTTCACTGTGTGAAGACTGAGTCTCTCTAACATTAGCGAGTGCCCGGACCACATATGGAGTGAGTCCTGCCGGGTTAAAGGTAACATCCGTTTTTTCGATCTGCCGATCGGCCACCAGATGGCGGTCTTGAACCGCTAGAGGATTGAGAGGAGATCACACTTGTGTCTCAGGGCCCCGGAAAGGAAATATGATTCCGATCACAGATTTTTGAAATATTGATATCAAAGACGAGTTACGGCGTCTTCGGCAACTTGAGCATGGCGGGGAAGGACGCCTAAACTCGTCCTTTGGCAACTAAAGTGTTAACTTAAAGTGTGAATCAGAATATAGATATATCTTACTCATTTACAAATGTTATCAATATAAACAAACCTATTACAACAACAAAATACAACAAATACAATTAAAAACGAAATATTGACCTGTTGTCTACTCTTGTGTTAGTCCTTGTATCAAGAGCTCAGTCAGTCAACTAGAGAATGACAGCATGTGTTGTCTAGTGTTAGTCCTTGTATCAAGAGCTCAGTCAACTAGAGAATGACAGCATGTTGTCTACTAGTGTTAGTCATTATATCAAGAGCTCAGTCAACTAGAGAATGACAGCATGTTGTCTAGTGTTAGTCCTTGTATCAAGAGCTCAGTCAACTAGAGAATGACAGCATGTTGTCTACTAGTGTTAGTCCTTGTATCAAGAGCTCAGTCAGTCAACTAGAGAATGACAGCATGTGTTGTCTAGTGTTAGTCCTTGTATCAAGAGCTCAGTCAACTAGAGAATGACAGCATGTTGTCTAGTGTTAGTCCTTGTATCAAGAGCTCAGTCAACTAGAGAATGCCAGCATGTTGTCTAGTGTTAGTCCTTGTATCAAGAGCTCAGTCAGTCAACTAGAGAATGACAGCATGTTGTCTAGTGTTAGTCCTTGTATCAAGAGCTCAGTCAACTAGAGAATAACAGCATGTTGTTTAGTGTTAGTCCTTGTATCAAGAGCTCAGTCAACTAGAGAATGACAGCATGTTGTCTAGTGTTAGTCCTTGTATCAAGAGCTCAGTCAGTCAACTAGAGAATGACAGCATGTTGTCTAGTGTTAGTCCTTGTATCAAGAGCTCAGTCAACTAGAGAATGACAGCATGTTGTCTAGTGTTAGTCCTTATTATCAAGAGCTCAAGTCAACTAGAGAATGACAGCATGTCTCCATTCCTTTTTCTTCTTTTTTTGGTGGTGGAGCTACACTTTTGTTTCCGTTTAGATCACTGATTGGGTCTTTAACAATCCTTTCAGCTGCCAGGGCCCGTAAAAATAGTTTTGACTCATATTTGTCATCTGAGACCCTTCAGGTATGATAGGAGTAAAGCCTGTTGCCTATCAGTCTGCTGCTGTTAAAGGAACACTCCAACATTATGGAAATTGCACTTATCGTCTTCTCCAGAGTCAGACAAGAAGATAGATACCAGATAGTTCTCTGTGCGGTCAGTAGAAAGCCATCTAGCTGCAAGCTGCTAGCCTAACTTACCACAAATGAATAGAAGCGAATACGGACCACTAGCCTAGCTGTTGGCCAAGATCCCCTGTAGTAGTCCATATATCCCCTGCAGTCGGTCTCAACCGTTTTGGTTTGCGACCCCTAAAAACAGAGCGATGCCTGTTCACGACCCCCTACGGCCTACGTAGTCAAGTGTAGACACTACAGAACAGTGAACTTTGACACTAAATAATGATCTTTATTTCCCCTTTTCAGGCTATTCGACTTGAGACCAGAACTTTAGTCTTTAGCAAAGATTATAAATATGATGACGTATTTCTATATTTTTTCATGATCCCCCCAAAATATCTTGCGACCCTGTTGTGACCCCCAGGTTGATAACCAGTGTTCTAATCTACCAGCACCAATACTAAACCTATGAACCGGTGGTGAATACAAAATACAATGTATCATGGTAACTTGTAATGTTACATTATGTTCTCTCCATGGCTTGTAAAATCTATTTCATATGTGTAGAGATCTGGTCTGAGACTAAAGCTAACAGTGTTTCTCCTTGATCTGCGACATACAGTATTAGCAGGCTCATATCTAGGGATGGGAATCGAAAACCGGTTCCGGTTGGGAACCGGTTCCTAATTGGCCGATGCCTGGAACCGTGTGGCTCCCGTGACTTTCGATTCCCTTATCGCTGCCAGGTTTTTCCTAGTTGCGCAATAATGTTAGCGTTAGCATGTAGCCATGGCAGACTCTATTTGATTCATTAAGGGCTCGAAATTGCCTGGGTTTTGGTAATATGCTCCCGCTGTTTGGCTACTTCTATGTGCAGTGAAAACTACTTGAATGCTTTAGAACCTAGTCATTGATTTAGTTTAGGGTGAGCTAAAATTAGCCGCGGAGCTATCGCTAGCTAACGTGAGCTAACGCTATTTAATCAAGCTCACAAAGAGAGATAAACAGCTGACAGCGGAGAGTACAGGTACAAATACAATAAAACAGCGGGTGGGGACTGTTGTGTAAACCTTGTACTCTTTAGTTCACATATAATAAGAGCCGGATTGTTTGTTTACTAAGTCTCTACTCTGAGTCTGTCAGACAGGAAGTACCATGGTGCAACATACAAATGTGTCCGTGTAGCAACACAAGCCAATACCTTACGCTGGTGCCAGGACAACAGCCTGCTCCTGAACATTGGCAAAACCAAGGAACTGATCGTGGATTATAGGAGAGGACAGCAGGGGACACACACACCACTGATGATAAACGGGGCTACCGTGGACAGGGTGAGCAGCTTCAAGTACCTGGGGGTCCACATCTCAGAGGACCTGACATGGTCAACACACATAAGCACAGTAGTAAATAAGGCGAAACAGCGTCTCTACCACCTGAGACAGTTAAGGAAGTTCAGAGTATCGGGGAAGATACTCCAGTCCTTCTACTCAGGAGCTGTAGAGAGCATCCTGACCGGAAACATCACTGCCTGGTATGGAAACAGCACGGCACAGGACAAGAAGGCCCTACAGAAAGTGGTGCGCTCAGCCGAGCGTACCACGGGTATTGCACTACCCCCCCTGCAGGTTCTATACAACAAGAGGTGCAAATCCAGAGCCTGCAGGATAATGAAAGACCCTCACCACCCCAATAACAGCCTGTTTCAGCTGCTGAGGTCAGGCAGACGCCTGCAAATCTCAGCTACTAGGACAGAGCGGTTTAGGCTCAGCTTCTTCCCCCAGGCCATCAGAGCCATGAACAATGTACATTGAGTGCTCAGAACATTGAACTGTCCACACACAAGCACACATGAACACACACACGACACGCACACTGTGCACGCTCACACACGAGCAGCCACTTAACACTTTAGCATGAGCGGGCACACACTCAGGCCGCACGCACCCTCACTTATTGCCAAAAGGAAAGGCCACTTTAAATTAGTATTAGCAACAGTAACAGTGTATTGCACTACTATTACTACTACTGTTAACTGCCAACTGTTACCCGTCATTGCACAAATTTATTGTTACCTGCTACCTGTTATTGCACAATTTTATTGCACACATTTTTTGTATTGGATTCTATTATATGTTATATGTTGTACCAATTGCACATCGTTGTGGGCAAGACCACCCGCATTTCATTGTATATCCGTATGCCGTGACAAATAAAACTCTTGACTCTTGACTTGACTTACAGGACAGGGGCCCGGGGAGGGAGCTCTGTGTGTCTGTGTGTGTGTGTGTGTGTGTGTGTGTGTGTGTGTGTGTGAGACAGAAGTCAGAGGAATAACGACCTGTTATTCAATAGATTAAATTAGTTTAAGAATAAAAAAATAAATACATTTTAAGAGAATCTCAAATACATTATTTTATTTAAGTGTAGGCTATAGTTAATGTTTTATTTTTTACAGTTTTTGTATTTTTCTGACATGGTAAATGGCTGCTTTTTTATATAGCGCTTTTATCCAAAGCGCTTTACAATTTGTTCCTTACATTTTATCCAATCACTCACACATTCACACAACGACGGCGGAGGCAACCATGCAAGGTGCCAACCTGCTCATCGGGAGCAGTTAGGGGTTAAGTGTCTTGCTCAAGGACACATCGACACGCTGCCCGGGAGGAGCGGGAATCGAACCGGGAACCTCCGGATTGCCAGACGACTGCTCTACCTCCCGAGCCACTGTCGCCCCTGACATGGGGGCTCAACAATAAATGACAATCAGAAATGTCAAGTTGCATGTTGTTATTCTAACCAGCTTAGTTCTGTTGCATTTCCAATTTATTTATTTAAATTATAAATTGATCAGGTATCGATAAGAGAATCGATAAAGAATCGAATCGATAAGCAGAATCGATACTGGAATCGTATCGATAAAATCCTATCAATTCCCATCCCTACTCATATCTGCCTCAATCTGTGCGTCTGTGAGCAGAACATATTAAATCAACTTGATGCTATGATTCCAAATTTAGACTCTGCTGCTGTGTGGGTGACAAACACACTTAATGTACCCATCTGTGTGTGTGTGTGTGTGTGTGTGTGTGTGTGTGTGTGTGTGTGTGTGTGTGTGTGTGTGTGTGTGTGTGTGTGTGTGTGTGTGTGTGTGTGTGTGTGTGTGTGTGTGTGTGTGTGTGTGTGTGTGTGTGTGTGTGTGTGTGTGTGTGTGTGTGTGTGGTCTCGTGCCAGGTCGAATGTTGACTGAATTTGGGTTAAGTGAAGAATAAAGTGAGTCCACAGGGTGATCGTGTGTGTGTGTGCATGCATGTGTGTGTGTGTGTGTGTTTGTGTGTGCGCGCTCACACGACATAGATCACCATAAAAGCTTCTGGCTACATCACTCACTCACTCACTCACTCACTCACTCACTCACTCACTCACTCACTCACTCACTCACTCACTCACTCACTCACTCACTCACTCACTCACTCACTCACTCACTCACTCACTCACTCACTCACTCACTCACTCACTCACTCACTCACTCACTCACTCACTCACTCACTCACTCACTCACTCACTCACTCACTCACTCACTCACTCACTCACTCACTCACTCACTCACTCACTCACTCACTCACTCACTCACTCACTCACTCACTCACTCACTCACTCACTCACTCACTCACTCACTCACTCACTCACTCACTCACTCACTCACTCACTCACTCACTCACTCACTCACTCACTCACTCACTCACTCACTCACTCACTCACTCACTCACTCACTCACTCACTCACTCACTCACTCACTCACTCACTCACTCACTCACTCACTCACTCACTCACTCACTCACTCACTCACTCACTCACTCACTCACTCACTCACTCACTCACTCACTCACTCACTCACTCACTCACTCACTCACTCACTCACTCACTCACTCACTCACTCACTCACTCACTCACTCACTCACTCACTCACTCACTCACTCACTCACTCACTCACTCACTCACTCACTCACTCACTCACTCACTCACTCACTCACTCACTCACTCACTCACTCACTCACTCACTCACTCACTCACTCACTCACTCACTCACTCACTCACTCACTCACTCACTCACTCACTCACTCACTCACTCACTCACTCACTCACTCACTCACTCACTCACTCACTCACTCACTCACTCACTCACTCACTCACTCACTCACTCACTCACTCACTCACTCACTCACTCACTCACTCACTCACTCACTCACTCACTCACTCACTCACTCACTCACTCACTCACTCACTCACTCACTCACTCACTCACTCACTCACTCACTCACTCACTCACTCACTCACTCACTCACTCACTCACTCACTCACTCACTCACTCACTCACTCACTCACTCACTCACTCACTCACTCACTCACTCACTCACTCACTCACTCACTCACTCACTCACTCACTCACTCACTCACTCACTCACTCACTCACTCACTCACTCACTCACTCACTCACTCACTCACTCACTCACTCACTCACTCACTCACTCACTCACTCACTCACTCACTCACTCACTCACTCACTCACTCACTCACTCACTCACTCACTCACTCACTCACTCACTCACTCACTCACTCACTCACTCACTCACTCACTCACTCACTCACTCACTCACTCACTCACTCACTCACTCACTCACTCACTCACTCACTCACTCACTCACTCACTCACTCACTCACTCACTCACTCACTCACTCACTCACTCACTCACTCACTCACTCACTCACTCACTCACTCACTCACTCACTCACTCACTCACTCACTCACTCACTCACTCACTCACTCACTCACTCACTCACTCACTCACTCACTCACTCACTCACTCACTCACTCACTCACTCACTCACTCACTCACTCACTCACTCACTCACTCACTCACTCACTCACTCACTCACTCACTCACTCACTCACTCACTCACTCACTCACTCACTCACTCACTCACTCACTCACTCACTCACTCACTCACTCACTCACTCACTCACTCACTCACTCACTCACTCACTCACTCACTCACTCACTCACTCACTCACTCACTCACTCACTCACTCACTCACTCACTCACTCACTCACTCACTCACTCACTCACTCACTCACTCACTCACTCACTCACTCACTCACTCACTCACTCACTCACTCACTCACTCACTCACTCACTCACTCACTCACTCACTCACTCACTCACTCACTCACTCACTCACTCACTCACTCACTCACTCACTCACTCACTCACTCACTCACTCACTCACTCACTCACTCACTCACTCACTCACTCACTCACTCACTCACTCACTCACTCACTCACTCACTCACTCACTCACTCACTCACTCACTCACTCACTCACTCACTCACTCACTCACTCACTCACTCACTCACTCACTCACTCACTCACTCACTCACTCACTCACTCACTCACTCACTCACTCACTCACTCACTCACTCACTCACTCACTCACTCACTCACTCACTCACTCACTCTCACACGTCACACACACACACACACACGCACACACACGCACACAAATGCCCTCCGGACAAGCCCAATTGCACATACCATGTACTGATAAATGTGCACACTCTCCAGTGCATGCACACATACTATAGCAAATACACACACACACATACACACTCATATATAACACACACCTCCAAACATACACACCAGACAGACAGACAGACAGACAGACAGACAGACAGACAGACAGACAGACAGACAGACAGACAGACAGACAGACAGACAGACAGACAGACAGACAGACAGACAGACAGACAGACAACCACAGACAGACAGACAGACAGACAGACAGACAGACAGACAGACAGACAGACAGACAGACAGACAGACAGACAGACAGACAGACAGACAGACAGACAGACAGACAGACAGACAGACAGTGTTGCTCTTGGAGGAGGGTCTTGCTGCAGGCCTCAGCAGTCTTTGCTCTGCAGGGAGGAACATAATCTCTTCCTATAGATTAGGACCGACTAGTGCCCCTTCAATACACTCACTACCCTCTTCCACACCGCTGGCTCCTCCCATTCCTGTTGACCTCTGACTCCTTGGGGACAACCGGGAGCCTGCTCATGACCCACATTAGCGCTGACAGGATGGTTAACTACCGGTATGGCACTAAATTATTGATTTTGATTTCCTGTCTTTTATTTCTATCTATTTCTTTGCTTGTTAGCTTGACTCATCTGCCCTCTTGTGAAATCCATCCTCTGGCATTGATGCCTTTTTTGGTTTAAAAAAAATGTATACCGTTACCTGAGCCACAACAGCACCCAGCCCTATATACATATTTATATATTTATATTTACCGTATATATAATCCATATCTATCTGAATATACCTGCATATGACCCATTCTATATACCTATTTATACACCTGCATATAACCCATATAACTCTGAATGATAGCATGTACAAATAATACTATATATATGTAACGGATGGTATCGTGAAGCGCAGTCATGAAGGGATGGGGTGAGTAGCGGTGCTATGGGTTAAACTCACTCTCACATCCTCAAAAAACGCATAGACACAGTACAAAGAAGTGAATTCACCTCTTGGTATAGCGGTCTGTGTTGTTGCCGGGTTTGAATCTCCCTCCGGGCATCGAAGTTTGAGGTGACGTTGTCACAACCGTTACATATATATATATATATTAATACTTATTATTACATGGCTTTTAACATGGTTTTAACATTCGCCGAAATGCTTGATTGTGATTGGTCAATAGTGCTCGCTCATTTGATCTCGTCTTGTTGATGGTGTCAAATGAATTAGGTATATTGTTAGTAAGTTAGCCATGTAATAAGCGGGATAATGTATAGCTATACTCGGTCATTGTTGCAAAATAATTGACCTTCACGGCGAGGCGCCTCGGTGTTCTAAACTCCGTGTCGGTCAATTATTTTGCGACAATGACCTCGTAGCTATACATTATCCCTTACTTACTTATTAATAATAATAATAATTACTTACTTATTATCCACATCTGTCTGTGTATAGACCACTGCACTTCCGCATTACATTGAGCTCATGGAGGAGAGAGCGGGGGGATAAAATTAATGAATGTGGATGAGAGCCTTGACATTAAGTGGTTGTAGCTACGGCTGTGGGGGTGCTGGAGACATGATCCAATAGACTTTTATACGCCTGAGTATCGGCCGAGCTATAGTCACTTTCCCGCACCTACTCCTGAACTACGCATCTCTGGACAGTCCAGAGAGACTCTGTGGGCAATCTGCGCATGCGGAGTTCGAGAGTATGTGCGGGAAAGTGACTATAGCTCGGCTGAGAAAGTGCCGATCGACTTGGGATTTGGTCGCTCTGTGTTCAGGAGACTCAGGCGTATAAAAGTCTATTGGATCATGTATCCAGCACCCCCACAGCCATAGCTACAACCACTTAATGTCAAGGCTCTCATCCACATTCATTAATTTTCTCCCCCTGCTCTCTCTCCCATGATTTCAGAATACCGGAAGTGTTGCGGTGGTCTATACCTGCATATACTCATTTAAAAATACCTGTAGATACTATACTGCATATCGTTACATATCCCTTACCTACTCTTATTCGTCATACCGCTAATTAATGGAAGCGAATACGGACCACTTTTGGCCAACAGCTAGGCTGATCTCCCAACATCCCTACACGATGACAGTGTGACCCCTGTGGTAGGCCCCCGGCCCTGGTTAAAACACACGTACAACATACATCAGGCTTCATAACGAGCTACATAGGATGTACCTCCCTGATACCAGAATATCTGTGTGTGTGTGTGTGTGTGTGTGTGTGTGTGTGTGTGTGTGTGTGTGTGTGTGTGTGTGTGTGTGTGTGTGTGTGTGTGTGTGTGTGTGTGTGTGTGCAGGGAGCGAAATTAACTTTTTGACTCACCGGCCAGTGGCGGGTAGATGGGAAGAGTCTACCCGCCAAGCATATTTCTTACCTGCCAAAATTTTTTTGATTAAAAAAATATATATATATATTTGATATAAAAAAAAATTTAAATAAAATATATATTATATAATCATACTTGTAGTTGTATTATCTGCGAGACATCGCCACCACGCAATAAGTCAAAATGCTTGCTATCTGCAAACAGCTCCACTGTCTGTGTGTATACTTGAGTAGCCTCCAGCTCCAGCAAGGATTCTCCGGCCCTGCAGCTAGACCCTATATTCAGCTAGACCCTACATTCAGCATGCAAGGATTCTCCGGCGATGCAGCTGGACCCTATTTATGACGTTACGGTTATTTTGTCAAATCACATTCAACATGCCCTCAGCTAGAATACGCATTCAATCAATGTTATAAGACATTGATATCAGGAGCTATCTGTAGCTACTGCTAGCCCGGTAGATAACGTTAAGACAATTTAGTTTACTGGGACAGATCGATCTAACGTGAGCTAGCTAACACGAGCTAACGGGGGAACGGAGGTATTATGCACTCGAGTCGACTATTGCTGGAGCATTTGTTGATATCAGCAGCTATCAGTAGCTAGCCAGCTAGATACCGTTAGACAATGCCTCGTCATGTATTAAACTAAAAGTGAATAGTTGACGGTAGCCCATGGAGGTCCGCTCTTCTAGTGCAGACTGCCTGTGTTGACATGAGCACTGCGAGCAGAAGCCCTTAGCCAATAGTATCCCGCTGCAGGGCTGGGCGGATATGACTCGTTGCCACGTTTTTTTTCAAAATAAGAGTATCATACGAACCTAATCCTAACTGCCGGAGCCATCGATATTATAACTGGAGATGCGCTTGGGGCGGAAATGAGACCCGCACAGATTTTCAAAATAAGAGTATCGTTATGAACTTGATTGATTACACGCCACACGGCGGGCAGCCCTCTAAGTGTCAAGCGCCAAAGGTAAAAACAGACCGCCCCTGGCGGGCGGCGGGCTTTAGTTTCGGTCCCTGTGTGTGTGTGTGTGTGTGTGTGTGTGTGTGTGTGTGTGTGTGTGTGTGTGTGTGTGTGTGTGTGTGTGTGCGTGTGTGTGTGTGTGTTTGTGTCTGGGGGGATGGAGAGAGTGAAACGAGACAGAGGGAGACAGAGGGAGAGAGAGTTGGGAGGGTAAGGTGAGAGGTGGTGGTGGGGTAGGGGGGGGGGGGTTGCTGAGAGCTGTTTTTGTGGAGTGAGTGTGAAAAGCAGGTAATAGGAGAATGGGTGTTTATGTATTAGTTTGAGTGTGTGTGTGAGAGAGAGAAAGAGAGTAGCTGCCTAGAGGGGCGGGCAATGCTCTCTCTCTCTCTCTCTCTCTCTCTCTCTCTCTCTCTCTCTCTCTCTCTCTCTCTCTCTCTCTCTCTCTCTCTCTCTCTCTCTCTACTAGCAGGTGTACAGGTCACAAACAGAGTGTCGTTGTCATTGGCTAAGGTGACACATAGGCAGGGATTAAAGCAAAAAAAAATCTCCTGACTGAAATTTTTTTCAGGCCAAGTCATATTCTTATTTTAACCTCCACTGTATTTCTTTTTAATAGCGTTGGCGTTTTAAGGGAGCCTACTTGTTTCGGTTTCGTCGATAATCCAATGTACAGTTACCCCCCCACCCCGCCTACCCAACCCTTCCCTCCCCAACCACCTCCAATGTACAGTCCCCCCCCCCCTCCACCTCCAATGTACAGTTTCTTCGTCAAATGTATATGCTCTCTTTTTTAGACTCTTATTGTATCACAAACAATACTGTGTAAATCTGGTACGTCATAAATGTATAGATGTAGCAGTATTATCTGATGATAAGGAAGCTGGATGCCATCATGGAGAACCCCTACCACCCCCTCTACGACGAGCTAGTCAAGATGAGAAGCTCGTTCAGCCACAGACTCATCCCCCCCCGACACTCAACTAACCGCCTCGGACAGTCCTTCATACCAGCGGCCATCAGGCTCCACAACAGTGGGCAGCGACTAGCAGCCTCCAGGCCCCACAACAGGGGGCAGCGACAGCGACTGCTACCAGACATTGACCTGGGACTTATAGGAACCCAAGGGGGACAAAGTAGACTACCCTGGTACTTTGATTAATGTATACTCAGTAGATAGTAAATTATTATAACACTACCTCTTGCATACTGCACCTCATGTGACACTGTGAATAATGTGAATATTCCTCAGCTAGTCAGATAGTAAATTATATTGACCATATTGATCAAATTGTTTACACTGCCTGTGTTGTCTTTTACTACCTGTATACTGTGTTGTTTTACTACCTGTACCCCTCCCCCCCTCCCCCCCATGCTGCTATGATGCCTGAATTTCCCCAAGGGGATCAATAAAGGAATATCTTATCTTATCTTATCTTATCTTATCTATCTGTATGTCATGTATGTCATATATGTTATGATGAATTGAAAATGGGGGACCCTGATGTAAAGAGGAAAGTCTTTCTCTGGTCTGCAACCCCTTGACAATTGTGTGTATTGAGCTGTACTGTATTGTACCCATTCTGCAATCCGTTATAACAATCAATCAATATTTAACCGATTGCAGAATGGGTACAATACAGTATGGCTCAATACACACAATTGTTAAGGGGATGCAGACCAGAGAAAGACGTTTGTCTTGTTTACATCATCAGGGTCCCCCATTTTCAATTCAGTGACATTTATGACATGCATGACATTGACATCATGACATTTATGGCATAGGGACATACTACAGGTATATAGTACTGTTACATTTGTGACATATACGATATGCAAATATACAGTAATGTTACCCATAGATCCTGACAGAGAGAATATATACGGTGGGGAGGAGACTGTCTATAGATACACCTGTGTGATGTTGCTACGGAGTTAAGCTAATAAACGTATACTCACAACCACAGCAGGGGACTCACATATTGTACTGTGAAGTAACACGACAATGACAAACGTGTTGTTTCTGTTTTTCTTTTTGACATCGTTGCGGCACACGGAACAAGTTAACTCACCACTACAGCCCCCAGTAGCGCTGCCTAGCCAGTCTCTTCAAACGTCCTCTCCTCTCGAAACTTTTTGTTAGGTGGTCCCGCTCATCCTTTTCATCTGAGAACCCCGCGGTGGGTTCTCTTTTTAGTGGCCGGCTTACTCCTTCCATTTAACCGACGCTATTAAGCTAACGTTAGCTAATCGGTATATAGCAGCGAGTGCAAGCAGCGTGGTGGCTGTGACGTTGGTAAACAAGCAGTTGACGCGTGAGGCTGGAAAAAAGGCGACCTGTCTCTCGAGTCGCTGAGTGATGATGACTGCTTGGCGCGATAGGAAAAAAAAGCCCTTTTCCATATTTGGCGCCTCTGATTGGCTCAATTTTGTTTAAATCTGTATGCATCTACAAATCATGCAAATACTTCCGTCAGACTGCGAATCAAATGGACGGATCTCCCCAATCAAATTGACGGAAATCCGTCTGGAGACGGAATGCTTTAATGCATGCACATAGGCAGGTTGCCTATCTGTGTGCTTATTGGCCAATTCAGGCTTGAGGTGGAACAACCTAAAGTACAGATTCCTTCCTTCCTATCATAGTTTTGTTCAATAGACGGGTTTCTTGCTTATAAACATAAAGTGTTCGGTCAGTAATACCCACTGAATCACGTGACTGAGTTGCCCCCTACGTGTGTGAGCTGCTGTGCTAAAAAAGTATAATGAAGCTCTATGGAGAAACCATGGCACTCCCCTGACTAAAAGTATAATGGAGCTCTATGGAGAAACCATGGCAGTCCCCTGACTAAAAGTATAATGGAGCTCTATGGAGAAACCATGGCACTGCCCTGACTAAAAGTATAATGGAGCTCTATGGAGAAACCATGGCACTCCCCTGACTAAAAGTATAATGGAGCTCTATGGAGAAACCATGGCCGCACTGCCCTGACTAAAAGTATAATGGAGCTCTATGGAGAAACCATGGCAGTCCGCTGACTAAAAGTATAATGGAGCTCTATGGAGAAACCATGGCAGTCCCCTGACTAAAAGTATAATGAAGCTCTATGGAGAAACCATGGCACTCCCCTGACTAAAAGTATAATGAAGCTCTATGGAGAAACCATGGCACTGCCCTGACTAAAAGTATAATGGAGCTCTATGGAGAAACCATGAGAGTCCCCTGACTAAAAGTATAATGAAGCTCTATGGAGAAACCATGGCACTCCCCTCACTAAAAGTATAATGGACTTAATTGAATAGAATGGAATATAATAGAAAACAATAGAACAGAATAGAATAGAACCGAATAAAATAGAAAATAATAGAAAATAAAAGAATACAATACAATAGAACAGAATACAATATAATAGAAAATAATAGAACAGAATATTATAGGACAGAAAAGAAAATAATAGAAAAGAAAAGAAAAGAAAATAATAGAACAGAATATAATAGAATCGAATAAAATAGAAAATAAGACAATAATAAAATAAAATAAAATAAAATAAAATAAAATAAAATAAAATAAAATAAAATAAAATAAAATAAAATAATACAAAAGGCGTGTACCTCGAGGTAGGGCACCACCCTGCAGGTGAACTCCCCCAGGAGCCATGACTTGGTGAGCTCGTGGAACACCACCATCGGCAGACAGAAGAAGATGAGGACAAAGTCCCAGACAGCCAGGTTGGCCAGCAGAGAGTTGGAGATGCTCTTCATGTAATAGTTTTGACACACGATGCACAGGATGGCAATGTTCCCCGACAGCCCGACCAGGAAGATGACGGCGGAGACGCCGGTGATGGCGTAGGCGGCGTACGTCTCGCCGGTCACCGGGTAGAACGGGTTCTTGATCTCGTTGCCGAAGTCCTGGGAGTTCGGCGGGGTCATCGGCGTGGCGTCCCACGGGTTCTCCTCCCTGAACGTGAACATGTCGCTCCTCCTGGTGTAGAGGTCAAAGGGCAAGTCGGTGGAGGTGAGGGCCATGGGCCTGGGCATGGGTTCCCATGGTGACGCGTGTTGCTGCTGCTGCTGCAGCTGAGCTGAAACCATTGAGCTTTTGTTCAGACGTTTTCTCCCCCTCTCCAGTGCTTTCTTCTGCTCATCTTTTGTGCCCCTCTTGCGCCTGTCGCTGTCACTGTGTCCCCCTCCTCCCTTGTTGCCGTCCGCATGTCCCCCTCCTCCCCTCCGGCGCGCCAAACGCGGATTAGCGGCTTTGTGTGTTCCCTTCAAATGAATACCAGGCGCGGGAATGTCGCCATTCAACTTTCTCCTCTTGTTGTTGTGGTGTCGCGTCTGGTCCCTGTGCGCGGCCCTCTCGGGATCCTCCCGGGTAGTAGTAGTCACCGTCTTATTTATTAAGTGATGTCTGTTGTATCCTCTGCGTCTCCTCGTTTCACCGGCGATTCCCCTTTTCCTGAGAGAAGTGGCGTTAAAGGTCCCCGTGATGATGACCATTTGGAGCGCCGGCGATTCCGCCGAGGAGGACACACCTGTGGCGTGCGCGTGTCCCGCTGGGAGCGCGCGGACACGGGCTTTGTTCGGCGGACTCTGCCGGAGAGATTCACGGAAGGTCCTGGTGGTGCCGTAGAACGTGCTGTTGTCAAACCCATGGGCCGCGTCTCTAGTTCGTACCTCTCCATTATTATTCCTCAGGGACAATAAAACATGCGCGTTGGCTAATAACACGAACAACGTCCTGGGCAGCAGCACCCGCATGGTACAGATGAATGAGCGCAGTTATACTCCTCGGCAGTGCATCTTCCTCCCTCCCTCTCCCTCCCTCTCTCTCTTTCACACTCTCTCTCCCCCCTCTCTCTCTCTCTCTCTCTCTCTCTCTCTCTCTCTCTCTCTCTCTCTCTCTCTCTCAATGCAGGGACGCTCTGGTTCCGTCAACACCCATCGTGGCAGCAGCAGAGGGAACTCAGTCAGAACAACAACCCCAGCCGTCACTTAAAGCGGTGCTATAACTTGTATTAACTCATATTATTCCGAATGTGTGTCAGACAGAGACAGGCAAGCGCGCTGAGAGGCTGGTGGTCACCCAAGTGTCTGCTGCTATGGTACTGTGTCTGTGTGTGTCTCCGATAGCTCCAAACAACCACCGCTCTCTCTATCTATCTCGACCGATTCAGTCTTGCTGACACATTCCCACCATGATCAAGCAAGAGAACGGGTCCAAGTTGCCAACATCAAACCCACCCCTCCCAAAAAAAGAAGAAGAAACGCATCGCATTCAGATCAGATTCTCCTCCATGGTCCGTTGTGAAATTGTTGGATACTACCCCTGCACACACTGCATGCAAACAACACAGCCACCACCACCCACACAGCTGTGTGCAGAACAAGCCAAGTGGAGAAAGGCACCGTGGTCTGTGGGTTGGGTCGGTCGAGGCAGCGACAATGCGGTGCTGAGGGGCTGGAGGAGCCCGCTAGATTATGGAGTTGGAGAGGGGAGGGGTTGGGAAATCCAGTCGAGGCGCGGCTTTTAGTCCCCTCTGCTCCTCTCCTCTCTTCTTCCTCCCCGTCCAGTGTTTCATCTATTCTCCCCTCTCCTCCGCGGTGGGCAGGGCGTCTTGGGGAGGAGTGTGGAGGACAGTCAGTGTGTGGAGGAAAATGGACTCCCCTGGCGGCTAACCCCGATCTGTCACTCCTCATCCATCAGTTACTTACAGGCTACAGCTCAGCAGCAGCAACGCAGACTATACCGCTATCGCCGCTGGCAGACGAGGCAACCACGCCCGACAGACGCGTATATATTACCCAACAGTAATATTACGAACACTATTGGCGCCGCACTATCGAGCAACTGTAGCCTACAACAACACTACAACAAGGCAGTAGGAGTAGTAGTATCTGTAGATATATCACACTTTCTGAAGGGCATATGGATGATCTGATCGCAGGGAGGTATAATTGTTAAATGGCAAATTGATAAAGAATCAGAGTTTGTTTGTTTTATTTAGATTCCCATTCGCTTTTGCATATAGCAGCAGCTACCTGTATTCTTCCTGGGGTCCAATAACGTACATGGTGACTGACAACACAAAAACATACATTCACACTCATCACAATATATTGACAAAACCAATATATAAAAAATAATTAAAAATAAATAACACTCCTAAACAAAACAAACACACTGTATTTAGACAAATCAAATAGACAGGCTCCGGCTGAATCCATCATGATCTAATCAATAGGTAAATATAATTTAACACAGATAACCCATGTAACCTTACTCCCCAACGATGACGTCACGATTTGTGAATTCAACAGCAGCACTCATACACTAAAGGGATGGTATGTCCAGTGAGTAGGCTACTTGAGTTGTGAAAAAAACAGGGGGGATGGTCAGCGCTGCAGATCTCATGACAATTTTGTGGGGGACGCATAGTAGGGGGGATCCGGGGGCGTTGTCCCCCGGTAGAAAATGTTAATGATTTTAATAGGCAAATTATGCTTTTAGGAGTACTTTGAAACTAGAATTACAGAGCGGGAGTAGATACACTACTCTTGATCACAGTATGAAATGCAAACGCATTTACAGCATCCTCGCTTTTCCCGGGTCTAACAAAGAATTCAGATCAACTTTGCAGACAAAATCTCACCTTGCACAGCTTTAAAAAAGAAAATTCTGTATCCATGTGCGTTTGAATCACATCCCCCGCCAAAAACGAGTTTACTCGTTATTGGCCGCCAATCGAATAACGCCAATAACGAGTTTACTCGTTTTTGTGATCGTTATTTAGTTTATTCGCTATATCTATTCATAATTCATAGCTGCAGCCTCTAATAGTCTTCAGACCCTGTCTGAGCTGGCAGACGGTCAACACCGCCCTCTACTGCCAGGCGGAGCTATTGCATCTCATTGAAAAAGGGCTTGTGTCTTTTAGGAGGCGATCTGAGCCGGGCGGGGTTTAAATATTCAGGCGAGCCACTTCTATACAACGATGGCATCAGTAACTCCGCCCGCTCGCCCGTCATTGTGAAACGGTCGGTAGTGTGGTGCGGACCTCCACGAGCATTATTTGGAATTGCGATAAGATATTTGGATTATCTCTTTTGCATTACATTAGATACAAGGTAAGAACATCATATATGAATTTGATTGTTGATCTGACATTTATTTCTACCCCGATCACAGCTATCTGTGTGGACCGTGTATGGCTGTTTACCGTTGGCTGCGGTGGGGGTGGGGGGGGGAGCGCCCCGCTACGATGGTCATTTCATGTATGGACTGCAAAATTCTACTACCTGCTGGCACGCATGGCGCACGCATGCGCATGACCCACAATCGTTCACACTACAATATCCTGCCACCTTGCGGACGAACGTCTTGTTGAGTCTTGTTGTTGATATATCTTAAACAATATCTTAAACATATGTTTTTCATTGCACCTTTTGAACTGTATATGCATGTAAATATTTGCATGTAATTGGCTTTGCAGCCGAATGTATTTGTAGATGATAAAATGTCGGTACACCTGTTGGAATTCGGAGTGAACTATAGGGTGACGTCACCCAGCTGTCCAAACATATAGGCGATTCGCGCTACGGCAGCAGTTCTCAGCAGAGTAGTAGAATTTCGCAGAACACCGGCTCGGACAGGTGACAGACAGCGCGACTCGAGTGAGCTGCTCAGCAGCCTCGGCTGGAGATGCATCCTGCTGCAGGACCACAGCACAGACACTCACAGGACCGTGACACTTTGCGGACCCACACTCTCCAGACCCTCGCTCCCATTGGCTGATTTGGGTCACGTGACCGTCCCACTCCAATTCAGCCATTGGGTGGGACGGTCACGTGACCAAAATCAGCCAAAGGGAGCGAGGGTCTGGAGAGTGTGGGTCCGCAAAGTGTCGCGGTCCTGAATGTGTCGGTGCTGTGGTCCTGCAGATGGATACTATTGCTCGGCTGCGCAATGCATTGGTTTGTGACGTCCGTGCCTCGGTTCTCGAGTTACATGACGATATGTCAGGCGTTTTCTTACGCACCCAGGCCCTTGCAATGGGCCTGGTCTACAAGAACACTACACCACACAGCTACCCATGTACATGTCGAAATACTTCCCAAAGGTCAGTGAATACCAGGCGCACAACACCAGAGGGAGTTCCTCAAATCATGTGCAACCCAGAATCTGCACAAACAAGGGACTAAACACATTTCGCAATTATGCCACAACAATGTGGAACGCCCTACCCACAGCCGTAAAAAGATGTGAATCCCTACCCACATTCAAAACCGCTCTTAAAGAGCACCTACGGGAGGCTGCAATTCAAAACTGGCCACCGTATATGTCCAACCCCCACCCCCTCCTAATGTACAGTCTCCTCCCCATCATATGTATATATTCTCTGTTAGGATCTATGTAACAGTACTGTATATTTGCATATCGTATATATCACAAATGTAACAGTACTATATACTATATAAATGTCATGATGTTGTGTATGTCATAAATGTCACTATGAATTGAAAATGGGGGAGCCAATGGGAGAAAATCTGAGGAAAATGGAGGGGGGAAAAGATCAATAAAAAAAAATAAAAAAAATGGGGGAGCCTGATGTGAGCACCATAATCATCACCAGTGATAAACCTAATGGCTGAATGATATACAGAATCTAAGGGCTTAAGAGTGGAAGCCACCACATGTCTATAAATAACATCTCTGTAGTCCAACACAGACATGAAAACTGCTTCAACGTCTCTCTTTCTGCTAATCATAGGAATCAATCAAAGCTGGCTCTATTCCTATACAAGAAGCCAATTTTATGCCGCAATTTACTGGCAAGAACACTCACATAATGTCTGTCTGTCTGTCTGTCTGTCTGTCTGTCTGTCTGTCTGTCTGTCTGTCTGTCTGTCTGTCTGTCTGTCTGTCTGTCTGTCTGTCTGTCTGTCCGTCCGTCCGTCCGTCCGTCCGTATTGCAAGTCTATAATGGGTACGGTGTAAGACAGTATTAATCTTAAAACAAATGTTGATGTAGATGACACAGTAGTTTTAAGTCACATGCACCCTCAAACGACACTTGGCTCAATCTCAACGTAGAAGATGTGTGGTCATATTGATCCACTCTTAGCCTGGAGGTAAGTATACAGACACACACACACACTGTGCATGTCCAGTAGTGATATAGATCAGTCAATAATTGAACAGACTATGAAAGCCTAATGAAATGAGCACATTATGGCTCAAGTAGCGTCTAAGGACCGGTGTTCTGCGGAATTCTACTCCCTCCTCGAAAACTGCTGCCATAGCGCGACTCGCTAGACGCGTCTGCGAAATTCCACTACTCTGCTGAGAACTGCTGCCGTAGCGCGAATCGCCTATATCTTTGGACAGCTGGGTGACGTCACCCTATAGTTCACTCCGAATTCCAACAGGTGTACCGACATTTTATCATAATACAAATACATTCGGATGATATTGTTTAAGATATATCAACAAGACTCAACAAGACGTTCGTCAGCAAGGTGGCAGAATATTGTAGAGTGAACGATTGTGGGTCATGCGTGCGCAAGCACAGGAGCGCTGTCAGCAGAATTCAGCAGAGTAGTTGTTTTTAATCTAATTGTTAATACATATATATCGCTATCAAAGAATGCTCCCACTACAGAATCATTTTATATGACCTCACTACTCACTCCATGTATACTGTATGCATATGGTGAGCATATTTTTATACTCTATCATAACATTTTTATGTAAGATTTCTGGGGTAAGGTATTTCAATACACCAATATATCGCTATCAAATAAACTCAGAATTCAGGGAACAAAACTGTTGCTTTTAACCATGGATTTATTTATATACACTCCATGTATACTGTATGCATATGTTGAACAAAAAAAACATTGAACAACATGTTATCAGTTATCAACATTCAAACTTATTTACAGTATTTATTTACAGTTTTGATTGTACAGTTGTACAGTCCCCCCCCCCCCCCCCCCCCACCCACCCAACCACCTCCAATGTACAATTCCCCCCCCCCCCCACCCAACCTCCTCCAATGTACAGTTTCTACGTCAAATGTATATACTCTCTTTTCTGGACTCTTTTGGTATCACAAACAGTACTCAAATTTGAACATCTGGTATGTCATAAATGTCTAGATGTAGCAGTACTGTCTATCTGTATGTTGTGTATGTCATATATGTCCTGATTAATTGAAAATGGGGGACCCTGATGTAAACTCTCTGGTCTGCATCCCCTTATTATTGTGTGTATTGAGCCGTACTGTACTGTAGTCTGTACCCATTCTGCAATATACTGTATCTTAGTCTGGGACAAGCCTAGTGTATATATACTGTATCTTAGTCAGGGACAGCTCAGCTCTAGTACCCATCCACAGTCTTTGGAAGAGGTCCAGTGAGGTCAATGCCTATAAGCTCCCAGACAGCAGACACCTATCAAGGTAAAACAAATATTTACTTTAACATTTTCAATACTTCTTTATTAATATAATATGACATTTGACATATAATATCAATACCACTATACACAATTACCTTTATACACTGTAACGGCTGTGCAGCTGTCAAAGATTTCCCACTTTTCTGGCAGCTATCACATTCCGAGACCTTTAAGAAACTATCTGTTAATAGTCATGCACTCCTCAGGTGCAAGCCTAATTGGCTGAATGCAAATCTGAATCTGAATCTAACACAAAACACCTCAAACACATACCCAGTTGTCAATATCAATGGTCATGCCAAGCCAGTAAAATCTCGAGCACATTGCAGTGCAGGTTTTCAGCTGTCCTGTATGCCCACCGATTGGAGAGGAGTGGTACTCTTTGAAGAGTCTTCGTCCATCCTCTTTGGATTTGACTGCTCTTCTCTTTTCAAAGAAGAGCTCTCCTTCTGCAGTGAACAACTATAATCATTAAAGAGTTATCTTACCAAGACACTTGTTACATTTTATATGCATTGTAGATACTCACCTTTTACTGTGAATTTGGAGGAATACCTTCTTAGGTTCAGTTTCTGGGATTTATCAAACCCGTCAGGGTATATTCCCAATGAAATAAAATTGACCACCTCGGTCCACCGATTCTCCATTGCTATACAGACCAGGGTCGGGATAAGTATTATTAACACACAAGTGATTTTTGATGCATAAAAAGTGATATTATTAACACACAATTGATTTTTGATGCATACAAAAGTGATTTTAAAACAAGATAACGATAAACTCAGGCCTATATCTTTTTACAGCTGCGTGTTACAGCTGGGTGTCGTCAGCTGGGTGTCGTCATCGTCACATTTTGGTGTACGACATTTTATCATCTACTTTATACATGCTTTATACATTCTGCTGCAAAGCCAATTACATGCAAATATTTACATGCTTATACAATAATAAGTTATGTATGTACAAATATGTTTTAAGATATTGCTCACCATCAACAAGTCAAACAAGACGTTCGGCTGCAGAATATTGTAGCTTGAAAACAAGTGGAAAAGGATTGTGGGTCATGCGCACTACAGCTGGGTATTACAGCTGGGTGTCGTCAGCTGGGTGTCGTCATCGTCACATTTTGGTGTACGACATTTTATCATCTACTTTATACATGCTTTATACATTCTGCTGCAAAGCCAATTACATGCAAATATTTACATGCTTATACAGTAATAAGTTATGTATGTACAAATATGCGGTCCACCTGTTCTCCATTGCTATACAGACCAGGGTCGGGATAAGTATTATTAACACACAAGTGATTTTTGATGCATAAAAAGTGATATTATTAACACACAAGTGATTTTTGATGCATACAAAAGTGATTTTAAAACAAGATAACGCTAAACTCAGGCCTATATCTTTTTACAGCTGCATGTTACAGCTGGGTGTCGTCAGCTGGTCGTCAGCTGGGTGTCGTCATCGTCACATTTTGGTGTACGACATTTTATCATCTACTTTATACATGCTTTATACATTCTGCTGCAAAGCCAATTACATGCAAATATTTACATGCTTATACAGTAAGTGATTTTAAAACAAGATAACGCTAAACTCAGGCCTATATCTTTTTACAGCTGTGTGTTACAGCCAGGGGCGTCCATTTGGTATGGCAAGGTATGGCACTCGCCATACCTTACAAAAAAAAATGTAAAAAAAATAAAATAAAAAATCTTTTTTTTACAATTTTTTATGTTGATTTAGAATTCGAATGTCAACATTATGAACGAAGCTTCGAACTATTCGGTACAGCCCTAGCATGTTTTGACATTGTCAATTATCTCACTTTTACTAGGTGACTTTTACTGTGACTAACTGAAATATGCCAAAAAAAAAGGAAAATGGACATAGGGAAGTTTTTTAATCAAAGGGCAGCAGAGACAAGTGATACAGGGACACAGGTAAGGTCTTACAATGGCTTAGTGATTATAACAGTGCAGTTCAGCATTCAGTAACCCATACTTTTTGTGAATGTGTTTTTGATACTACATTCTGTTGAACACACACCTCAAAACCGTACCTAAGGAAAATTGGCTCAATTGCAAGAAAAGTAATAGACAGTTATGATATTACATTCTGCATAATTCGTATGCAAAATATTGTGGTTCCCTGCTTTAGTCTGTTGACACATTTCTATACTAAAAATGCTTGTGTAGTCCTGTGTCATACCTAAATGTCATATAACTGAATTGTATAGAAACAACTCACCAAAAGTGACTATTGCACAACTGATTTGACAAAAGATATCCACCAAGGGGGGGAAACCCCCCTGTCACCACCCCCCCCCCCTCCTCGCCATACCGTGCCTTTTACTGAAAGGACGCCACTGGTTACAGCTGGGTGTCGTCAGCTGGTCGTCAGCTGGGTGTCGTCATCGTCACATTTTGGTGTACGACATTTTATCATCTACTTTATACATGCTTTATACATTCTGCTGCAAAGCCAATTACATGCAAATATTTACATGCTTATACAATAATAAGTTATGTATGTACAAATATGTTTTAAGATATTGCTCACCATCAACAAGTCAAACAAGACGTTCGGCTGCAGAATATTGTAGCTGAAAACGAGTGGAAAAGGATTGTGGGTCATGCGCATGCGTGCGCAAGCGCAGGAGCGCTCAGCAGCAGAATTCAGCAGGGAGTAGGATTTTGCAGAACACCGGCCATATACTTCATGAGGACCAGACAGTGAGGGTTGTTCAGTATCTGGAGTGACTATGAGGACCAGACAGTGAGGGGTGTTCTCATATCTGGAGTGACTATGAGGACCAGACAGTGAGGCTTGTTCAGTATCTGGAGTCGCAGATCTCACTTAAATTATGTAAATAAAGTACTAATCGACCACAGGAAAAAAGGTACATAATATCAATATATATTTATCAATATTTTAACATGTGTATGTTTTACAAATAAGTCCATATATTACATTTTTAAAAGGTTAAAGGTCATTGAGGTCACAAACCCAGTCTATGTTATTGTTGCAGCAATGGAAGTAAATATCTAAATAACCTCCTGATTAGGACATACTTTGATATTGTGATTAAGTATTCCTTTTTTCTATTATTATCATCCACATTCATGAAAGGCATCATAACAATAACTTTGTCTTTCAGTGGGATCGTATTGTAATGAAGTCATGCCATTGCAAAATTGTGACCCACAGTTCGATTGTATAAATTGTTATTAACGAGTGGTTATTAACTAAAGCTTATACAGTAACTAAAACTGAAATATTTGAGGGAATGCTATTTGAAAATGAAATAATTCCCTATTGTTACAGCCACAGCCAAGGCATGGTTCTCCCCTGTCTGTCAGCAGGTTCCTGTGTCCATACATGGTCCTTTTCCTGTCCCCACCGCCTATTCTTTAATTGGAGCCGAAGAGTGCTGCCGAGTGCTTCCGCGTTTTCCCTGATCGGCTGCGACACGCCCCGCGGCAGAGCTCTCCGCATTATGTAGCCGTAATCCCTGATGTTTTTCCATTGACGCTTAGCTCAACTGGTACGCTGCCGTGCTGTGGAGCCTGCGGTGCGGTTGGTCACAAGTTCGAATCACTTCAATTATTTTTTTTTATTTTTTACGTTTATCATCTCTCGCTATAAACGTGCATTCTTCCGCTGGTTAAGTTTAGGCATTCTTTCGGAGTTGGTTAAGGTTAGGGTTAAGTTAAGGTTAGGCATTATTTCGGAGTTGGTTAAGATTAGGGTTAAGTTAAGGTTAGGGAGGGTTAAGGTTAGGCATTCTTTCGGAGTTGGTTAAGGTTAGGGTTAAGTTAAGGTTAGGCATTATTTCGGAGTTAGTTAAGGTTAGGTTTAAGTTAAGGTTAGGGAGCGTTAAGGTTAGGCATTATTTCGGAGTTGGTTAAGGTTAGGGTTTGTCACAGAGAATGCCTGTCTGTCTTTCTTGACGTGGAGGATGCAGCCTATTTCTGCACTGCCGCTCTCTTGCGCTGCCGCGGTCACATGGGCGTCATGGCCAATCAGAGAAACGCGACGCACTCTTCGGCTGTGATAAATATAGACGCGTCCCCACCTCATCATCATCCTACCCACCTGTGCCTGTCTACAAACCTGCCGGCTATCAACCCATCCACTCCTAGTCCGAGGGTTGTTTATGCCTCACGTGGTGGGAGGAGGACTCTTCTAAAGACCTCTAGAACTATTATCTCCTTGTTTTCTTTGTGTGACCTGCATTATATACTAATCTCTGTTCTCTGATGTCCAGGACCACTGCTCACCTGCCTGCACTCCACATACGGACCCCACCAGCCTGCACCCTCTGGACCTCGCCTACCCACATAATCTGTCTGTCTCTCCACCACTCCTTGCCCATCATCATCGGCCCCCGAGTTCTCAAGTTTCTTTATTAGTTGTCATACAGAAGTACAGAATACTTTTATACAAAATGCTTCTTTCTGTTACGCTCCAGTGACTGTGCTAGACAAAAATAGATAAGTATAAAATAAGTATAGCAAGTATAAAATAGAAGTCAAGTATGTGGACAAAAGTGTTCAGTATATACATATATACAATGTACAATGCAGAGTAGAAGTAACTGAGTTACAATACTATAATACTATACAGTGCAAAGCAGAAATGGGATGAGGTACAATTTAGGTACAATTTACAGTAAGGTGTAATGAGGTATGGGTTGTAGTGCAAATTCTGTGAGTTGTTTGTTTAAAGTGAGTGTGTGTGTGTGGATGTGTGTGGTGTGCGTGCATTTGATGGTTGTTACATAGTGTTATTGTCATTTAGCATTCTGATGGCCTGAGGATAGAAGCTTCTTCTTAGTTTCTCTGTGCTTGCCATGAGACTCCGGTATCGCTTGCCTGACCGCATCAGTTCAAAGAGGCAGTTGTTTGGGTGGCTGGAGTCTTTGATAATTCTCTTAGCCTTACCCATGCACCGCTTGTTGTAAATGTCCTGGAGAGTGGGAAGCCCCCCTCCAATTGTGCGTTGAACGGGCCACTCTCTGTAGTCTGCTACTGTAGCTGATGTAGTAGCAGTGCTGCAGTGCCTTGCTGTGAACTCACTCCTACGTTGAAACAACCCTGCTCTGCTGCCTGCAGAGGATTCATTGTCCTATCAGCCAGGTGGTCAGAGGGTTGCCGGTTCGAGGCCGGAGTGACCTGCTTGTCAGTAGC